>NW_010399434.1:109889-112079 GCF_000710305.1 Buceros rhinoceros silvestris
TTCCCTACAATCTGTGTTTTCAAGAAACAACACGATTGCTCTAGGTTATACTGTGCTGTAAAAGAAGTCTGAAGCTGAATTAATCCCTGTTAATCGCAGGGGCTTGGGGGGTATTTGGTGGTTTTGTTTGTTTTTCTAAGAACAGCCAGGCCCCAATACTGTCTCTCTTTCCAAATCACCTGCAGCCTTTACTTGCTTTGCAGGACCACGTCATCCGCGAGGAAGCCCGAAGCCTGTCGCTGAGGCAGTGTGCGGTCATGGAAGTAGCACTAGCTACGCTAAAGGTACAGCGTTACGAGTTTTTCTGTTCTGAGCTGGAATGGCCAAGAACACAGCTGACATCAACACCAGATTCCGATACAGAACGGTCCCTTAAGTCATAAAGAGCCCGTGAATACGTCAAGACCTGTTTCATCCTAAGCTCCTTGTGCTGACTTGAAAGTAGATGTCTAATACTCTGCTTGCAGAAAAGTTAGAAAAATACTCTACTGGTTACAGGCAGAACATGTTCCCTTAAAGGAATCGGTGGCCAAAGTTTGTTTGTCTGATTCCTGTGTTACAGTTTAGAGTTGGGCTAAGTCCTTGTTATGGACATTACTGCACAGCCTCTTTTGCTCCCACAGAGGAGACACCACGCCTGAAAACTGTGGTTAGTCCCAGCTGCAAACACGTACGACACGTGTTTTTCACAGCACGCCAGAAAACAAGGCCTTTACTCCATGTATTACTGTGTGTTATTTAAAATTCAATGTCTAGGTGAATTTATCAACTTTTTACAGTTTGGAATCCACAACCTAATTTACTGCCACTCCTATATAATTTGATTTAAATTAAAGCTGCTGTTTAATTATTCTACATGTTAGTCGCTTTTCAGTGAAAAAAATAATCATATTAATTATACACTTGTTAAAAACACTTCTGAATAATTGAATTGCTGCACGTTACCAACTTCTCCTTGTTGCAGATGTTGGTAATGCATAAAACTCCTTTAGAAAACTATTGCATTGCAGTAAATGTTTTACTGCAATTAGATTTTTAAAGGAGCCGTATTAGAGACAATCCATCCAAATTTACCTGGTACTAATCTCATTACTAAGAATACAAACTTGATACAGCAACTCTAGGATTTGACCTTTTCAGAAGGATGAAAGGATCAGACCACAGACCAGATGAAATGGTCTGAACACTTTGTTTTCCCACAAGGCTTACATTTTTACCTTTGAAAAATCTCTGTAGAAGAGATAATGTCAGTTAGTTACTTCAACTGCTATAATCATAAAAAAAAATAATGCTTGGCGTAAGGTGCTACATTTAAATTTGTGTAAGAATTTTACTTAAAATTGTGTGTCGGGAAGCGAGGCCTCTCTCCAGTAATATACCTTCTGAACAACCATATTTGTTTTTTGTTTTAGCAATACTTCCATGCTGGAGGAAGTGGGCTGAAAAAGAATTTCCTGGAAAAGAGCCCAGACATGCAGTCCCTGAGATACGCTCTTAGCCTTTACACACAAACTACTGACGCCTTGATAAAGAAATTTATAGACACTCAGACGTCTCAGAGTAAGTGATCCGTAAGAGAGAGCGATAAGTACATCAACGTGTGTTTTAAATGTTTGGTTGCCAATCACATTCTCCAAACACTGGGGTATTTTAGAGTTTATTGTCACAAATTTGCCCGTGTGATGTTATCCCCTATCAAGCAATGCTGCCTGTCAGTGAGGCTTATCTGAGGGCGGTGCATTTATCAGCTCGTCACTCGACATTCACAGGGCCCCAGCTCTGCAGGGATGCTGAAGCTCGGGGTTATTTATAGGAGCACTCCGCACAGAAACGAGGTTGTAGAGGCCATACCAGAGGCCATAACTGCAGAAACAGGACGCTCGTGGAGTTCATCGGCAGCTCTAGACACTTTCGGAGCTGGGTGATATTAATTGCTAATCACAAATAACTGCAAAAAGCATGACACAGCCCTTAAGGTTTCATTTTCTGGTTAAGAACAATAAATTGTAAACAATATGTGCTTAATGTAGCACACTAATTTTGTATTAGAGAACCCACTTTTCTAGCAGGTCATCTGTGGATTCAAAAGGAGTGGAAGGTTTCTGTAAGCTAAAACACAGCGTTATTTTCCATACCTAGATTTTTTTTCCTTTGTGCATTCAAGAATGCAGATTCAAAACCATCCTGCTG
>NW_010399434.1:112227-138761 GCF_000710305.1 Buceros rhinoceros silvestris
ATGAGACATCATTTTTTATGCCTTTTTATGTTTATCAAAGTTTTGACACTCCCGAAAGCAAACCAAGGCAGACCATGCAAGGTACACTAGGAGTACTTTTTTTGTGCGTTGCAGTATAAAAAGCACAGAATATTAGTTTTGCAGCTTGCCCTAAGATTAATTCCAAGAAATGGTTTCCTAGGCAGCTTCCATATTAGACTGAGGTTCTCTGTTAATAATTCATACATTACAAGTGAGAAAATTGCTGTAAAACTCTATAAGGAATAGATGACTTTTCCCCCCTCAAAAAAGATTAATAATATGGATTTAGGCAGAAAATGATTAATTACTAGTATATTTTGCTTTTCCTTATGCATACTTTCATTGTAAGGTCAGGAGAAAAAAATGTATCCAGGTTGTAGCCATAAGCAGAGATCTTTTATAAATCCTGAGCCACAAAGTTGAATTTTCTGATTTTCATTGTGATTTCAGCCTTAGGTCTGTGCTCCTGAGCACACATTAGCCTATATTTGCACAGCAGTATTGTCAGAAGTGTAGCCACTGGGAATGAAATTTAAGGAGAAGTGACTCATAGCTTTTCATCATCCTTTAACATCTCATTTGAAAGAACTAAAAAACTCCCCTATTACAACCTCCAGCCTCACAACTGTAGCTGTTTCATCGTTAGCATTTAATTAAAATAACCCTGTTTGCAAATCAGAAACCTTCTCTGAACTATAGTTAGACTTCTGCTATTCCTCATATTTGTGCAGAAAACCGATCCATAATCAATACAGTTGGACGTAATTAAACACAAAGCAGTGGGGAAAAAAGAACCCTGTAAAGCTTATTGAATAATTACTGTGACTGTCGAGAAAAGCGCATTCTCAGCTCTCCTGTACAGCCGACTAGAAGCACACAATAATCAGGCTTACTGTTAACCGCCGGTGAAGGTATTTTTCCTTTGCTGTGATTAAACTGCAGTGTTTCCAAGGTACTGAAGGGCAAAAAATTGTTTGAGTGGTGTGGGGAGGGGGAGTTACTTTCCTCCCCTAGAAAGCGTAATAGCTATGTAAAAGTATATTCACATGCATGCAGGGTCAAGGTCAGAAGGAGTAACCAAATCATCCAGTAACATGTTTTTGCACCATTTCTAAACAAGGGTGAGTGCTTGAACCAGAGTTTAATTCCCAGCTTTTGTGCCTATAAATTTCTAAAGAGCTTCCTGAAAACAAAGCAATTTGCTCAGGCAATATTAATAAAAACATTCCTAACTTTTAAAACGATGACTTAATCTCAGGAATTCATGGTTTTTTCCATGTGGTGGTTTCAATACACTAAATATTTGAAAGCTAAACTCCTATGGCATTTCCAAACACATCCCGACACTATATTATTATGGACAGGTGCTTTAAAAGCAAATTATCACACAGTCTGGACTAACGACATTAACTGCTACGATGGTTTTTCCTTTTCAAAGCGTTGTCACAGACTCTCAGGACTGCTTTCAAAAGAGACGAGTATTTGCTTAAATGACAACACTGAGCATAAACTGGCAGTAACTTTTCAAATAACTGACATTTCTCTTTTTTGCCATGTAATGATTTATCATTTAAAAGGACTATGATGAAAGTTGTAAATTCAATCGTCACTTAGTGTTGTGAAAACGAAGCTGTAACCATGCTATGAAAGATCAAAGAAAAATGCTGTCTGTATCAGCTTTATTTATTAGAAAACACAGATATCAGATTCGCATACGCAGTGCGATAGCTTGAGCTCTGTTCTGTGCCCTCACGTCGAACACTTGCCGTTCCGCCGGGCACAGGAAGAGAGAGGTTTCTCTACTCTGACTACATCATCCCTACTGCCAGCCCAGAGCTACCAGGTACTTTCAGCTTGTTTGGAAATTAAATACTGCTGAGCCTTTGATCATTACAGATTTTAACATTGCTCTCGATATGGTAGTAAGGGGGAAGATTATCGATGTTTGTGCATTAGTATAAAAAAAAAGACTTTTATTTCCAGAACAATAAGCAAAACCTGCCAGCATTTTATCTGTTTTAATCCCAACCCACAAAGGTAAAACTTGTCAAGCAGCATTCTCTTTTGCAAATAAATTATCAGTGCTGTTTGGTAGGAAAACTTACACACAGTTAATTATGAAGTGCTAATGAAATTTAGTTACACTGAGCTAAAGTTCAAGCTGTTTAATATTAACCAGAAGGTGTCCGAGTGATTCTGCAGTGCCTGTTGCAAGCACGTTCTCCCAGATCAGCGTGTTCTTCTCATTCAACCACTCACAGCAGCGTTAGCACTGCCAAGAACCATCTTAGGAAGCAGGTTGATTTTAGAGTCTCTAAAACGGGCACTGCGCTAGACCTAAAGGATTTTGAAAAACCTGAAGGCATTTTAGTGTAACGAACTGCATGTCACAGCCTCAGCGACCAGTGACTTACCCGCTATCTGTCATTGATACCCCTGCAAAGAGCTTATGAAGCAGCCAAGTGCGAATGCCGTAGCATCAGTACAGTAATTATCAGGCAGATTCTCTGAGGTTCAGCTCTCTGACTGAGCCTGTTTCCTTTGCACTTGTGGCAGCTGTAAATTGTCATTTTTAGATTGAACACTATTAATAATATACATTAGCTCATACTGTGAAAATTATTTATTTTTCCTGCTCTAAGTTCATCTGCAGGACAATATTTTTGCATAAATTCAGGATATAACATGGATTGTTTTCAGCATCTTTTGTGACCAAAAATTGTTTGTGCACACTACACTAGTGCCAAGCATGAGTGAGTTAGTTGTAAAATAGTAGTGCACTGCCAAGCACGACCTATAAAACCCTGCTCAGTTGCAGGGATTTGGGGGTTCAGTGCCATATGGCTAAAACTTTCCTGAAAAGTGGCTTTCCTTGCCTGAAAGCAAGGACAGATAATAAAAGAAATAAAAATATTTACCTAAGGAGAATGAGGAACTGTAACAGTTATTCCATACTCTTGTCTTGTGAAGCCGTCAGCATAGGGAAGGAAACTCCGTGATCAAAAATAAAGAGAAATTCTTTTCAACTGCCAAGCCCAAACTCAATTCTGTGTTCTTTTGCAACCTGTAATGGTACAAGGCAAACCAGAACCTCACTATCTTCTGTCTTCTTAAATATATGGAATCAGATTCAAACACTAAACCGACAGTTGACTTCAGAAAGAGCAAACATACTGTCGTTTAGGCAAGCAGGTACATGACATCAGACTCTATAGAAAATAAAAACATTTAGCAGATCTGGTAAGTGAAAAAGGAAATATTTTTTCTGCTCCTTTGCACATCCAAACTGTTGTATTATTAACTGTCATATTTTGAAAGCTATACCTGTATTCTATCCTGAACTTTAAGCCCTACAAAGCATTTCTAGTTCTCTCGTAACCTATACTTCAGACAGAATTTAACTCAAGAAATAATCCCTGCTTCATCCACTGCAGTTTCAAATTGAGGTCACAATCACGTGTCACACAACCTTATATTATGAAAGAAAAAAAAAAAACCAGACATGCATTATAAGCTGCAGAAACCAGCGCACAACTGCAAGGAATTTATAGCAACAAAACCCAGAAGACATAAGAACAATGAAGAAACTTGCAGAATTAGGACTAATAGAAGTATTCTAGCATATGCTAATATAAAAATATATGCATCCAGAACAGTGGCAGAAAATTAATATTTTTGACGTTCACATATTGAAACCCAGACTGCTGATGAAGCATAACGTTCTTACAGAGCGTTCCCTTAACAGGCTGTCACAATAGAAAGTTCCTTTAGTTAGTCCTTGATGAAACAAAAGAAGCTCCTAAATCAGAACTAAGCTGTATATTACAGATTCTCTTAAGTCTTCAGGAAAATGAATGCAAGTTACTAGTATCCATCACTTACTTATATTTAAAAAATTTAAAAAATAAGTTCTTAGTGGTATCAGTGGAGCATTCACTACACATATAAACCTCAAGTAGAGAAGCTGTACTTGCCTGTATGTCGCCTAGTTCAAACGCTGGACAGTACATATATACGTATATATACACACACACACGTACAGCTGGATGGGTGATGCTGATTGAATACCTCTCAGATCAAAGATGGCTCATCCCTGGTTTCTTACCCTGTGGACATGCAAACACCTACAGCTAATGGAGGGTCCCAGAATGGGGTTGAGCAGTTGCCAGTGCTCATCGTTTGAAGCATGGCGTACACCAGGCAGAGGCGGAGGGAATTCCACGCTGACACCCAAACCTGTTCGTTCTACTCACACCATAACATTCTGCTGTTACGTTCTGCTCTCGGAATCCCTCTCACTCTGTCTGACATTACAGACATTCAGATAGGAGCGAACGTATTCTGACTGTGTGATCTTGGTACAACCGAGAGGCTTACAGATGCTGCAGGATCTTCTGTCAGCCTTAATACCTTCAACACCAAGTGATCCTTAGGATAAATTATTTATGTTTTCTAATCAAATACAAACCTTCCAAATCTTTTCAATCTTTTCATGGCAGCCTGGGGAAAGAATGATTGCTGAAAGTCAGCCATCAAGGAACAGAGCCTGGTTCTCAGAATCCCCCCAAACGAAAGAGCTATTAACAGTAAAGCAAAGCGTGCGTCGCAGTTGGTGTGGTTCTCGTTACTAAAGCAGGCTTCCCGGCTTGCCTGCCTTTTCTCTAACCACATACAGAAGAGATCATTGAGCTCACCCCGTGCAGCTCTTAACAATTCTGCTTTAACCTTATCTTGGTATCAAATGAAAATGTTAAAACATGCACTCAAGATTTTCCTCTAAATTTTAGAGCCTCAGGATCCTGTGAAAAATAACGTGATTAGTCACCCTGATCTTTCGTCTCCTAATAAATTAGAAGATGAACTCCAGACAAATACATATATTTTATTGGCATCGTTAATCAGAGGATGACAAAATGTTTGTTGGAATTAAAATGTTGATTTCACAGCTTCTGAATTCCTGGAGCACTGGGCTCTGTGAAAGCTTGAATGTTTGTTCAACATTCTTCTGTCCTATATAGAAAACAAGGTCAAAGCACAGGTCTGGTATTTAAATCAGAGGTCAGATTTATGCTGAAGCAGCTGGTTGGCACACGGGATAGGATAGGGTTACCTCATGGCCACGTTGCCCATTGTTCCGCTGGTTTTATTGCCTGCCTCACGGTGCCTACAGATCTTTTCTAAGCCTTAGGTACTAAAATCAGGTCATGCATGATAATTAGTTTGTAGGTAGTTGTTTTTCTTTTAAACTACATTTCTAATCCTCAGAGAAGTAAAGAAGGTCTTGAAAGCCTTCTTTCAAGAAGCCAGATTAAAAAAAAAAAATCTCCATAGATTTAGGAACTTCTAATATAGCTACAAAGGTTGTCTGAGAGCCTAGCTCATTGTCTGTGACCACCTTTGGGGCAAAAACACTACAAAAGTCACCACTGGCAACAACTTTATAAGCGCCTGGATGAGAGGAGGAGAAAGTCAAGAAGCTACAGCAGTCCAGGAAGAAGACCAGTGTAAAAGAGCATCTAGCCCCTCAATGGTAAAAATATAAGAATCCTACACATTAGGAGGAGGCAGTGGAATCATACAGAGAGAGACTTGATCAGGTAAGTATAAAGTAAAGGGAAAGGCTGAAAAAAGTAAGAAAGAATCACTTCCATTTGGTATGGAAGTTGGGGACATCAGAGGGCTCGAGGAGGGCAGAAGGAACAATGTGAATAAGCCAAAGTTGACTATAGATCGAAGCCAACTGGAAGAAGAGAAATACCAAATACCAGTACTGCAATATAAACCTGATGAATGATCAAAAGAAAAAACAACCCACAAATTTTTGTCTAATCTCATCTTACCTTATTATTGTTATATAAGCACTGATTGGTTCAGTACAAAACCTATTAGTATTTAAAGAAGTTTTTAAAGACTGGTGAATATGAGACTCCTTTCCTGTTTAACAAAGCACTCCCTTTGCATAAAGTAAAATAGTTAACCCACGTTTACTTTCTCAGCCATCTCTTGAGGGATTGAGGAGCTAAGTGTGCTAACCTACTGATTATTATTTCAGGTCAAACCACTAATAATTCAGTGGGTGAGATATCAATACAGGTGGACGTGTCTACGCATCCTGGAACGGGAGAGCACAAAGTCACTGTAAAAGGTAGGTTTCAAATAGCTAATTTTAGAAAGAGAGCAACTATGAAGTCCAGAACTCCCAAGCACTACGTTCTAAGTTAAACATACCAATAATGACATAACAAATATTAAGTATTACATTATCTGTAAAGGTATGAGTATGCTTCAGGTGATTCGGATTGTACTTCCTCCTTGCCCAACATCAACAGAAGTTAAGATTATGCAGGTAAGTACCATCTGTGCTTCTCTGTGTAGACAGTTAAAATCTATTACACAAAGTTATGGAGTTACAAATTCAAATGTGCCAAATTACACTTCTGAATCGCTTGCATATAATTTATTTTTTCCAAAAGCTGAAGCAAAGCTGGGTGCTGAATGACTGCGCCAAGTCTTTAAAAGTTCCATTTTAAACAAAATGCCTTTGTTTGTTTTGCAGAGCCTGAATTCCAGAGGAAACTCGGTATCATTTAGATTAGCGTAACTGATTTTTTAATTACAGTGAAGGTAGCAGACGAAAGAGCTGTTAATGTAAAGCATTTGTAAAATGTGTGTTTGTATTTGATACTGTTGTAACTGAAAGTAGTCAGACATCTCACTTGGCAGAGAATGGGCTAAGTTCCTCCTGGGCTTGCCGGGTATTGGCACCCTACAAGAAAGCTCTCAGGCCACCTTTCATTGGCTCTACTGGATAATTAATTGGAGCTCTTCCAGCGGAATTTTATTTAACTTCATTTCTTTTATATTTTTTTGTAGTTGTAGCACTTAATAATCTCAACTGGCAAACAACAGCTATGTTCCGGCCATTCGTGGAAGTTTGCCTGTTAGGTCCTAACCTAAGTGACAAGAAAAGAAAACATGGAACCAAGACAAAGAGCAACACCTGGTCACCAAAATACAATGAAACTTTCCAATTGTAAGTTTCTTTTTCTCAGTTAATTGCATATTTTATGCAAATTTTGTTAGAATTTCTTGCAGTTAAACCAGTAAGAACATAAGAAGACATCCTAAGGCCACTATCAGAGTCCCTAGATACAGACACCACTTCAAAATTATGTGTTAGTTTGTATCTTTGTTTTATGAGAAGATGAATGACAACCACTAAGCTTTCCATCTTACAGGAGTGTGTTAAAATGAACAATTCAATTCCCTACACGGGGGTAACTATTTATACACCTAGGAGTCTATTTGCCTAAGTAAGTAGTTATCTGGACGGAAGCATTAATTAGTACTGCCCGATATCTGGGCCGTTTTGACTGCTGAGATAGAGATCTAAACATGTAAAGGGTTGTGCATGTGTTAATGGTATTATTTATCTCTACTATTTAATCCTTAAAGTAATAAGAAACTTTCACCTAACCTGGAGTTTTATATTTAGTACCTCTCACCTGTTTACTCCTCCTCCCCTTTCATAACTGAGACCAATGTGTTTCCCTTCCCTTACCCCCCAGCCCCAGCCAGCACACAGTTCACTTTCTCAGCCTCTGATCACAAGTGATTTTCTTTATTTTTTTGCAGTTCAATTAAAGATGTTGTTATGAGGAACTAGCTGATCATTTTAGGTACTTTCTAGGGAAAGGTAACAATTCAGATAGTGAGGGAAATATGAATTCTCCATTTCTGTTCAGGTCAGTGGGAACGAGGCTACGTCTTCAGTAGCATCTGAAAGGTTAAGCCTTCTACACAGTTAAAACTATATTGTATTCTGTTGCAACAAAATAAACTACAAAAAATAAACTACTAGTGTCACTTTAATTTTTACAAGATTTCTGGAGTACATTCGTTCCTCAAGGGAATTAAATTGAGCTCTTTGTTCATATTTTTAATCCATGCAGTGTTTTGAGTAGCGAAGCTAAGCCGGGAGCCTACGAGCTTCACCTCTCGGTGAAGGATTACTGCTTCGCCAGGGAAGATCGCGTGATCGGCATGGCAGTCATCCAGCTGCGAAACGCGGCAGAGAAGGGGAGCTGTGCCTCTTGGTACCCCTTGATGAGAAACATCTCGGTGGATGAAACGGGGTTAACCATTCTTAGAATACTTTCTCAGAGGACCAATGATGAAGTTGCTAAAGAATTTGTAAGACTTAAATCAGAAACAAGATCTGCTGAAGAAATGGCCTGAAATACCCAAGTAATGCAAGACTGTCATCGCCAAGACCATAGCTCGATGCTGTTGTACGAGTAGTGCATGCTTGTGCAAATCCGTGGGAATGTCTAACTAACTAACTGTGTTTTCAGTGTTTGCCAGTACGTACGTACTATATTTGCAAGGTATGTCGAAGAGCTGTCTATCTTTTATACATATTTTGGTCTTTGGTAAAGTAATTGTTCCAATGAAGTGCCAAAACTAAGATTAGGAGTAAACGTCTCATCGTATCTTTTTAAATGTTGATTTCACCTCACACAATTCCTTTGTTTTTTAACATTTATTAATAATTAGCTTTTTTAATTGATTAATGGTTGTCTCTGTTAAACTACTGTGTTGCTTATTCTAAATTAAGTTACCTCCAATACTATGATTTTAAAAAATATATATATACACCTACTTTTCTTCAAACTCTCATTTTATGCAAGCCTCACTTTAGGTAGCTCAATGATAACTTTTTCTATCATTACTACAGATGCAGTTACTTATAGAAAGTGTTTGTAATTTTATAATTATCAATATAAAGTAATGATTTTTGCATAAAAACTGAAAAAGGATGGAAATATTTTATGCTAATCTTTTTCCAACCTTTCATAACTATCACTGTGAAGATCTGCTGTTAAGGCAAGTTCTCAAGAAGCTGTGCTTTCAGAGTTTGTAACTGTGGTTTGATATCTTGAGATAATTTTGTTCTTTGAAACTGCCAAGGTAGTATCATATTTACGTTAAAAGAGTCAGTCAGTCAGTCAGTCTCTGCAGAAAAAGACTGCCGTACAGTACAGTATACGTGCTTTTAAAAAAATCCTTTTTTAAAACGATACGGTACTGTACAAGGGTCAGCAGTTTGGAATACATAATGCTGGTGTGTGGTTTGTTTCTAGAAATTGTTTATGAAAAGAAAAGATGCTGTTAGCATTGTCACTCAGAGTTATTAACGTTGCTTTACATACTTAGCTGTAACATCAGTTAAGTGCTTATTTATTTTTTTAGAAGAGTGCAACAGTTTGTACTTATGCAACATTACTATGTATTGCACTAAAGCAAACTCTGTGTCCTGTAAATATATTTAGTGAGAAATTGTAAATAAAGTATGAAGAATCTGCTCTCTAGTTTTGTCATTTGATACCGTTATGCACCTAGAGGGTGTGTGTGCATGTGAAGCCCATGCAGCGGGCTTACAGCATCGCTTCGTGATAGATCACAGTGCCATTTCCAGTGCCTAGCACCTGGCTCAGTCATAAGTGTACGATTTGATACGGCAGTGTCCTAAAAACTATAATAAATGAGATTATAAGCATATATATACATATATACACATAGAATGTTCTGTAGTAATACATACTTGTTATTGGTTTTGGTTACAGGCGTTTCTAATAACAGAGGTTGGAGTCTTCAGCTTTGCTTAGGGAAAAATAAATGAGAAGAAGGAAGGCCATCTAGCGAGAACGTTGATGCTAGTCTTTAAAAATAGTGAGTGACTCCGCATAGGAAAACCAGGTTCGTTCTGGGATATCCTTCTGTGAGCTATTCAGATGAGATTTTAAGGATGTCTTTCAACACCCATGGTCCTCTTGCTTGAATACAAAAAAGTTGATTTGCATAAGTATATTTAGACATTTAGAGAAGATCTGCAGAGCCTTTGGAGAGTTAACAATACGTCACTGAGATCAAGGTGGGAGGGGGGTGATGGGGGAGGGACATGACCCGTGTTATCTCATGAGACTACGTCCTTTTGATAGTTAGGCACTGCAGAGTACATTATGGAAGAGGGAGATTTGGAGAGGCACGGATTTTAGGTCATCACTTCAGGAAGCCATTTCTCCATGTGACAAACTATGCTGAGAAGTTCACATTTCAAAAAGTAGTTCATTAATTTAGGCATTAAGTGACACCTTCAACAATTCTGAGAATGTAACTTTAATAGTGCCTACTAAATATAGGTTGCATGTAATTGCAGATACTTGCAAAACTCTCCAAGGATTTAGAGACTCAAAAAATTCACTCTTGAATCTAACCCAAGCTGCTAACGTTTCAGAGATATTTTGTGTGTTATGGTATACCTAAAAGAAAATCCAGGTGTGGCTCCAGGACACAGCAGGGGACAGGACCGTGTTCTCAGGGAAGTTAACAGGAGCTTTGACCGATGGCTGCTCTTCAGTCATTCATTCGTTTCATTCAAGCTGAGCGATTTAGCTTCAGTTACTGTAACCACTCAAGCTGCAGTTGAATGGAACTTACTTAGAAACTCGTTCAAAGTCAGGCTTAGTCAGAAATATGTGCCAGAGGGAAGTTAAACTCCTCCGCTGAGTGCTGGGTGTGTTTTGGTAAGTAAGCGCCTGTTAATCATCTTGGTAAGACTGCATCACCAGTGCAGAGTTACACAAGAGAAGCCATTACGCTGCCAAATGACAGCTTAGGGTAGGAATCACAGAGTAACTTCGTTGGAAGGGACCTCTAGAGAGCATCTGGTCCACCTCACTCTCAAAGCTCAACGAAAACAGATGTATCTTCAGGTTTCGCACCTAATAAATGCAATGAGGACAATAGACTAAGACAGGTCTAACAAACAGCTCAGTCATAAGTGTGACGTGGCAACCAGCACATCGAAACAGCAGCTTCCGTGGCCGTACAGCTACCTTGAAGTTGAGTGGGCCTCTAACAAAATTAGCATCATTGCCTTTTAATAGTGATAATCGCGAAATATGTGCAGCATGCGTGTATAAAGATCTTTCATTATGAAAACAAGACATGACAAAATTAGAACGTGGCTGAGTTTATGGGTTTAATCATTACACTTAATGCTAATCAAGGATGTAATTGTATTTTGGTTTTAAGCTTTCTATTAATTCACAGCTGTCCAAAGGCAGCTGTAACTGGTACATCTAATTTCTAACACACACTTACTTACTGTTTTGTGGTAAGAAAGTAAATGCACAGAATTTTCTTGTAAAGACCTTTCATCTTTTCTGCATGCCCTGTCCCCTCTGCGATTCAATCTGTGCTGATGTGCAAGGTGTAATCAGCTGGAGAGTTATTGCATTAATTTAAAAGAAAGACCTATGTCAAAGTTCTCTTATCTAAATTGAGAAAAAAATGTCACATATCAAATATGAACACAAGGAGAATGAAATCCAGATATTTGAAGCTACAGATTTTGGAAGGTGATAACCCAGTATATTTAAGCCTAGAAAAGCTGTCTTTTCCCTGACCAAGAAAAATCTGTCCTGAACCCTTTGAGTCACCATCTCCAAGAGTCTCTGGACCATGTGCACGCTGTACATACAGGACAACTCCACGGGAAACACTATCGTATCCATTAGTGTGGAAAACATGCCAACAACTCTCAAATGGGTGTGTCTTTAACTCCAACAGATTGTCAACAGAGTTACTTGAGAAGCTTACAAGAGAAAAATACCCTATTTTACTAATTTGCATTGATAGTCTCACACTACTGACTGTAGAAATCAAATTTGTAGGCAAATGCTGAAAACAAACAGAAGACTAATTAACCATTACCACATAAGTCTGAAGTAAATACCCACTTCTTACAAATTCCTTGAAAAACTGAATAAAGAGCTGAACAAATATGTGGAAAACATGAAATTATTGTATTAGCTTCAATTCAGCCAGCAGACATAAAATTAACATAAATGGATTCAGTGTTGTTTGTAAAATACAGCTGGGCTAGCGCTGGAACGTACTCGGTTGTATAGACATGCTTATTTTGATGGTATTTTTGTAGCATCTGTGTTTGCCTTTTGGCATCGCATTTACATGGCTGACTTGTACTATTGAAAATTCATTGAAATACGTCTTCAGGAAACAAAGTCTAAATTATTTTTAGGAATTATAATCAAGAAATAGGAGACAAACATTAGACTAATGAGCAAGAATTGGGATATTACAAGAGATGTCATTATAAGTAGTATTTGTTGAAATAAAGAAAAATTAAAGCATGTATCTGAAGAATACCTGTTTCTCTTGTGTGCTGCTGAGTGAACACATACGCACGCTACAGAGTATAAATCAATTTGTAAATGATGAACCTATAAAACTGTTCCTAACGACTCGTGACCTATGACCATGTTGCTATGGGAATTCAGGTTCAGTTTTCAAAGACTGCAGCAATTAAAGCTGAAATCCTTCCCCATGCATTTAGCTAAAGAAATAAATTAATCGCCGCAGAGCATGAAACAAGTGGGCTTACGGTAAGGTTTGTAGTGAAAGCCATTAAATTGTCATAGATTACTTTTCAATTAAAAAAATGCAAGGTAATCAGAAAAGTTAATCCAAGGGAGAAAGAGAAGTCTGTTCATCGGTATTTTTCTGTTTATTCCTGCTCCAGCACCGGCAGTGCTGTAGTAGACTGCAGTCCAGTCCCAGAGCCAATCTGGGTAAGGGGACAGCCATTTCTGCAGCTGTTTTTCCGAACAGCGCTAGGGATGCCAGGCAAAGAGGACAACCCCGAGAGCACCGCAGGCCATAACCCAGCTTCCTGAGCTGTTCCCAGCTGTGCTCAGGACACAGCACTTACACTGGTGTTGGGCTATATATGTAATTAATAAAACACACTGACACGTTAAGCAGAACTGGGATCCTAACAGAGCACAGGCAGGCAAGAAATCAGAGCTCGCTCTCTATCATCACTTGCCCCAGACATACGAGAGCTTGTTGACAGAGACTGCTCTTGGCTCGCTGCGGATCCTCCGGCAGTTACAGTGGCAGCTCTAACTGCCACTCCCGTGCAGTCTAAGAGGGCCCACACATACTGTTCGATGATGTTTACCCAGTTAAGCAGGAAGCCTCTTGCTGCTGAGTGCTGGCAGTTGACTGCAATGTGAGTTAAGCCTCCAGGCCTGAGGTCGTGACACTGAGAAAACAAATGCCAGTTACTGACTAGCAGAATCACAAAACGAAGAGGAGTTGCCAAAGTATACGCCGAACAGTAGAACTTCAATGGAAAGCTGCGCTGCGGTGAAAACACTCCCCTCCGTTTGGCAAGCATCTCCTGGAGCCCGTGAGCAGAGCCGGCGCTGTACAGACACAGTGCCTGCCGGCTGGCTGGCAGGTCACAGCATGCGGCAGCGCTTTCTCCAGAACCAACACAGAGTTTACGCGTAGTACCCGGCAGCTGTACATAGAAAGCAACTGGATATGCAGAACAGCTGCACTGTTCGATTTTAAAATTCTTAGTGACCGAAAATTCTAACATTTGAAAAATCACCAGAAAAAGGAACAGAAATGCAAACTGTTACCTTCCTCGCTTTTACGACTGCAGTGACAGCGCAGGCGCTTTGAATGAATAGCTGCCACCATTGTTCTTGGGGCAGAGGAACAGAGCCTGGGGGACAAGGAGGTAGTTGCTAAGAAAGAGGAATCTCAGCAGGAGTGGCAGGAAGAGAAGACTGCATTACAGGTGAGGGGTAGAATGGCCTGAGAATTGGGACAGTTGACAGAAACGGTGAAGGGAAACATAATCATCTTCATAACATAGTCAGAGAAGTATCTTTTTACCAAGCCACCTTCACTGTATTTTCCAGTGGTACGGGGAGGCACTCAGAGGACAAGATAGAGAGGAAGAAAAGAGAGGGGTGGGTGTGGAAGAGGGCTGGCAGGCTTCAGTTGCGTTCCTTAACTCACAGCAGAACGAGAAGATACTGGGGTGACTTTGATGTAACAGACAGAGGAAGGCAGATCTGTCTGTATTTATCTTTGTCATGTTCTATAGTCAAAGAGTTAGTTACTTCTGTTGATTGATTGTGATTTCAGTGGAGGTACGAGACCGAATTCAGTCCCTGAGAGGATGTCCCCACTAATTTTGTACTGTGGAGTCTGAATACGTGAGTTCTTCATGTCACTACCCTCTGTTACAAAAAGATAAAGGTATTGCCAGCCCAGAGGCCAATACAAACAAGTTCAGGCTAAAGAGCCTGCAGAGATTATTTCCCTGAATAATACATACCCAAGACACCACAGCATTAACTAGGTGGAATATTCTCTTGAGGAGTTTGAGAAACACCACCAATTTGTATCTAATAATGCATCAATGTAGCAACATGCTAATTTGCACCTGTGTAACAATATTAAATCATTATGCCCTTAAAATGCTGTCCTCTTTTCCTATGTAATTTGTGAGAAACTCATGTGCCAGACAGAGCTTCCTCAGCACAATGACCACTACTGAAATTAGGTCAGGTCCTCATTCTCCCCTAGTCAGCCTGACATTAGAGACAAAGCACCGCAGGAACCACTGCAGTGAGCTGGAGTCAGTAGCAGCAATGAAGTTAACTCCTATCAAATATGCTCTATTATGTTCAACAGCCCATATAATTGCAGCACATCTCTCTACTGCAGAGAATTTAATTTCTGATCAGGGAAGAAAATCCACAGCAGAAAAAAAATAGAAACTAGGAATACTGTTTACATTCAGCATTTGCTTACTGCATTTTGATTAGATGGAAACAAGGGTATAACTCTGAATCATACCCTTCACTGTCACACGGACAAACAAAGCTTATACACAAAATTGATTGCATAAACTGAGTCTCTTCTCTGTTTACAAAGTGCTTACAAACAGCTTGCCATTTTGGCAAATGCTGTTATTTAGACTGGCTGGCTAACAACCTGTGAGAGGGGGTTAAATCTTTGTGGAACACTCTGAGAGCGCTATCAGAGCTAACACCAACTGAAAGAGACCTAGGCTGCTGGAGTGCAAGGCTGCAACAAGCTTCCCGAGACACAGAACTGGTTCAAAATCCAGTGCTCCAGACACCGTTTCTGTTAGTGCACACGATTAACTAGAACACTTAGATCTGCCTTTACACAGGGAGCCCAGTGAGCACGTTAGAAAACTTCCCAAACACAGGAGGAAAGCTTGGAAGAATGTCATTGCTTACAGCAGGATTTTGCGTCTGCGTGACAGTGTTAAATAAAGTGTCACTGATAGCCCAAACCTAAACGAGTTGCATTGCAATAAAACAGAGAAGGGGGCAGAATTGGTAGGAAAGGGCCTTCCTGCATAACGCAGACTGTGCAGTTCCAAACCTGACCTGTCAGCTCGAGAGTCCTTTGAAACTTTGACACTGTAAATTATTTAGACAACTGACTGACGAGGATAATTAGCAGATTTCTATATACCAAGGTGACTGTGACTGACCATGAGGAAGAAAGAAACAAAAACCTGTTCCAGCCGTATTGCGAAGAAGGTTTAGCAGGAGGAATATAGTTCTAGGCACATTTTTAGATTCCACAGTAAGAACAAAGTTTATTAGATTTATATCAGCCTTAGAACCCAAAGGATTGTGCCCTTGCTGCTGGGCCTGCGTGAGGCAGAGCTCTTAGTGCCCGTTCTCTTTCCCCGAGACTAAAGCAGAGGAAATGCTCTGGCTGACAACAGCTACTGCACAGCGGGGCATCGTAGCGGCCCAGAGATTTGATTAGCAAATACCGTAATGTGGCACTCCAGGAGCTTACCGGTGGGTTCTGTCTCAAACCCCGAACTAACTCTTTGTATTTAGCCCACCCATTTAGAGAAAGGCCAGCTGGGAGAGGGCAATTTTCCCCCCGTGTTGAAACTTCAGCCATTTCTGGTGACATCTGTGCTACCTCCGTAGTACCCGCCGAGCAAGCGTGACCAGGCAACCAGTTCCAAAGCACGGTGAACAAAACGTCCCTGCACCAGAACGAGCGTTCCACAGGAACACGTAAACGGAGTCTCAAACTCAGAAAGATAATCTCAACACTACATTTAGAAGAAATCAAGGGAATTTGTTCTCTGGTAAGGATATTTGTCTGGCTTTGTCATTATAGTTGAAAGTCACCCCACAAATAATTCGGCGTTATTTAAAGAACCGTCCGGAGAGGCATAACTCAAGAGCAGCACTACTGACCTCGTAGCAAAGCCTGCCTATAAACGCCGATTTCTCAAAACAGTCTAGTCAGACCAGGTTTACCTTCTGCAAAACCAGCACCATTAAAATCGAAGTAAAAAATGAATGTTTGGAGAAATTAACTATGAATATGGTGTTTGTCACCAGCATAATATCATTTACAAATGTGATTTATAGGAAGAAAACATTGTCAGTGAGATTCGTAACACACACAAGAAGGAATGAGCGCTGTGAAACTGTTCCTGAGAGAAGAGCAGGACTGGATGCTTAAAAGAGTTGAAAAGCATCAGAATCCATTAACATTTGCAGGATCAAAGTCACCATTTGAAATATTTTTTATATCACATTTTGGTGACAAATTTTTTTATTAAAAACAAGTTCTACTTTACTTTGCCAAAGAAAGGGCATTATAATCATGGAAATGAAAACTCTTCTTCTTTTTAATGAAATATCATTAGAATTTTATGTTTATGTTGGATAAAATTGCATTGATACCCAACAGACTCAGTATATAGGAGGTAATTCAACTTCAGTGAATTAATGTTTACATCTGAAAGACATCAGATTTCAGAATTTACCTTTTTTTTCCTCTCCAGGCCTGATTCTTATCCCATTGAAAACAACAGGAGTTTTTCCTGTTGAATTACACTTCTTCTGGAGAAAACAGTGCGTCAAGCATGACGTGGGTGTTTGTATACAAGCAGATGTGTCCAGAGAACCAGATAACGTGCTGTCCCGTGCGTGGATCGATGGACTTACAGCTCTGACACAAGCGGGTACCCTGCTCTAACACACAGCATTTCGTGGTGGCGTTGCAAGGAAAAGCTCCTGCTGAGGCCATCAGAGAGCCAGAGGACACGGCAGGATTTCGTGAGCAGCAAGTGCCTCTCAGCATTCACCCTGTGCTTCCGACTTCCCCACAGTCGTACTCCTCGGGGGAAGCGATGTGCCATCACAACAACTCGCACCCCGAGGGAGCAGGATTAAGGGATTGGTTTAAACTACAGCGGGCCAGTGACAGCACCAGGACTGACGCTCAGGCAGCCTTCGCTTCCACATTAACCACTGCACCTTGCTGTTCTCACAAGGCACAACATGGGGTGTGTGGATATCTCTGCCTATAATTACGGGTATTTACTATTTGATGCGCATCGATGATTTTAACAGGCCAAGCAGGAAGACTCTGACTGACTTTTCAAGCAAATCTGCCCTCTGGTAATTGTAGGAAGTAAGTGAAAAAATAACACCAACCACAAACTAGAGAGAGGTATCAATACAAAAAGTAAATCTATTTTCACTGTAGTGAGGCTATCAATATTCAGAAGCAAACAAATCATTAATTCACAATTTAAAAATCACGATTGGAGAACATTTCATAATGCTTTCATACCTATATATCAAATATTTGCTTTAAAATAAAGCTTTTGAAGATCTAAAGAGATCACAATCAGCTACAGCTCTAATGTGCAACTAACCTTAAGTCAAGTTCCTATCAACTTTTCTGTGTGGTATGGGAAAAATAGTTAATGCAATAAATACAACTTCTAGAATCCTGATTACCAGGAAAGCAAAAGCGTGAAGCACTTGAGAGCACTGTGTGCACAGATTGCTGAGTGAAGCATCAATATGCAGCTCAACCTGGGGGCGCACAGGTAGCTCTTAACGGAAAAAACAAAATCTGGGGGAACGACAGTACTGAAGAGGTTGATGAATTAGAAAAGTAAAACCTGAGCCTCTTTGTCTCAGTTCAGAATCTTCTACAACTACCTCTTAGACCCCGTGTCATCTGTGCTAAGAGAAAGCCAGTATCATCTGCAATTATTGAATTTCTCACCCAAGTCAAAGAGAGCTTTTTTCTTTGGAAGAGGTTGTTCAGTAATTTTATGCCTGTTGCCAGCTGAAAAGCCAGGAGCTGCTGCTAGGAATTAAACGCTGCTGCGCACATCACAGCCATCAATGACTCCTGTCAGGCAATTAGCAATTTTTCTGCTAAACTACAAATAACAAGATTACACAAGTACTTAATCATTTCACAGCCTCGCTAATACATTAAAAAATTCCCTTATTAAAATAAGAGGTAAATCTACACCCGTCATGGTATTGTTGAAGCTTTTAATGTACATTTCACAGGAAGCGATACAGTGATTCTACAGTTACACAGAAGCTGTACCATGATTCCCGGGTATTTTAAAGGTGCCCAGTACTATGCAAAAATGAAACCTCATGACACCAGAGGAACTGAGAGCTGTTCCCAGAAGGTAAATAGTTGGCAAATAAAACATTAAATAATTTTTTAAAACTATGAGGTTATAGGTGATTTTCATCTATTACTTCATTTGCAAAATTCTAATACTTGTATATTTGCTGTCACTGGAGATCAAAAAGGCAAGCCCAAAGCAAAAATTCCAATACCCCAGAAGGCTACGTATTCTTCAAGCCTAAAGAACTACTTAAATTCATTAAGATACAAGGGCAAACTGAGATACAAATTTAAAATTCAAAGCTGATCAAGGCTTGAATTCAGACTTAGCATGCTGTCTGATCTATGATTATACTGAATTTAAAATTAAGTTACAGACAACTAAGAAAAATACTTTCCTCTAGGAAAAAGTAGGGAAGAAAGAGTTATCTGGTTCCATTTGTATTTTAACAGGACATGGTGTATAGAGTATCTGGTACGGATACACTTTATACATGCCGCTTATAATCTGTAAAAAACGGCACCAGAAGTGGATGTTTTTGCTGCAAAGGGGTTCTCAGAAATAGATCAGGCACCCTAGAATGAAGGGAAGCAGAAGCAGAGACAGGTGCCTACGGTCACAGGAGAAACGCGTGCCAGACCTCGGAACAGAGCCCAGCTTCTGGACACCGGCTCAGTCATCCCTGTGAGGTTACGTGCCTCGCAACTCGGTATTCTGCAGCGTTATTCTACTAACCCAGGAACTCAAGAAATTCAGATTTTTGCTTCATCGGCATGTGACCATACATACAATTTATGAACTACAGGACATGGATAAAAATTTTTCTGAAACATAGAAAGGCAGAGAAGTGAGGGTCATTTGGAAATACGACTAGGAACGGTTCTGTGAGCCTACACAACCATAACGCTATTCGATAAACTCACGTCTGTGTGCAAACTGGAAGAACAGAGACTTTAAGTCTTACTAGCCTGAGCTCTTCCCAAACCAATTTCGTACTTCGTAACGTGAGAGAACTGAACTGGGAACCAGTCTCCCTCACATCTCTAAAAGCCCCGTAACTTCAGTGAAGATCATTTTTATTACTAATCTTTAATTTGCCCAGTAATTAAAGGATAGGGAAGTATTAAACATTATATGGCAAAGATCTTCTGCAGTGATTGTTGGAGAGAAAGGCATGTCTGCAGGACGCAGAGGATTCCAGGCAATCCTTCTTCATTAATAATATATAATTTTTAGTTATTAGCCAGGAGCTACTTTTATGTTATGAATAAAACTTCACAGAAAATGGCTTAGATTAAAAATATGATTTCTTCAATCATTCCTGAAGTAATTAATTCCCATTGGATGGTCCTAGGATAGGAGAATAAATATGTATGAAGCAGCAGCAAAGGCTAACACCTACACCCTGCGAAGAGGATTCTGCCAGCTGGTGAGATGACACTGCGCAAAACCCGCACCTTTTTCAGAACAGGTGTACGTGAATCTTCACTGCCACTTAACTTACACTATCAAAGAAGTAAACTAACCCACTACGTCTGAAAAACTGACACAACTACTAGTGAAGTAGTTTGCCTTTTCTCACAAAATACATGTATTTGAAACACAACTCCTGTGTCTCTACACAGGATCCGTCCATTTTAAGAAGGATGCATGTATAATACTGTGGTCCCCGTGTACAGATCTTTTGGATGAAAAATTTGGAGAAGAAATAAGCTCTAAGTAAAGGTCAATCTGAAGAATTGAGAAGGAAAAAAGACCAAGAAATGAAGAAAGTTCAGTCTGAAGCTTGTCAGCAAGGTTACTATACAGAACACACTCATTACAGATACCCTGTTTCCAAACATATTTAATTATTTAGTATATAGTTTGCTTTTAAGTCTTGATTACACCACTTTTTTTTTTCTAAATAATAATTCAGAATAATTACTTAGGGGTACTATTTCAAACCATGCTCAGGAATACCCCTTAAGGAGCTCTCCATCTTCAGGAAGAGTTCTTCCTTTGCAAGTTAGTGAACCGAAAGAAAACAGAGCTCTGTTTTGAATGCGTACACATTACACCCCTCCTTCACAAGCTGAGTAATTCCTAAGAGTCAGAAACCTGCCGAAGTGCTCCTACCAGACCGTGTGAGATCATCACACATCATCGATCTAACAGATCTCACTTGATGGGAACGAAGGGCACGAGCGCTGGGTTCCGCGGGTTGATACAGCCTCTCTCTCCTGCGCGTTCTCAGCCGCTCTCGCAGTTTGACAGGTAACACTAGTGGACATTCCTAACAGCCGAGCCGACACTACTGGTGCATGTACACCCAAAGTAATTACGAGTATGTGACCGGACACATTCCTGAACGCCCGTCGGTATTGGAAAACCAAGGTCGCCATCGCATGTGCACAGAGAAATACATTCTGAAAACCAAGCTCGGATAAAAGGAATTCATGCAATCCCTACAGGAAAACTAATTTTTTAAAAGTCACAAAAAATTGTTTAAAAAAGGTCCACAAAACCCAAATAACACCCTCGCTGCCTTGATGGGCATCTAATAGTTCTTCCTTCTAGGACAAAAAAAAAAATATATATATATGGCATATCCACATAGAGATAAATATTTGCTAAGTATCCTTTCTGATTCTAATAATACTAATTCAAAGGAAAAAAAACCTCTATTAGCCTATAATGTTCAATTGAGGAACTCTCTTCGAATTAGATATAAAATGAGATGCTCTAAATAGAAGGTGAATTATTTCTATTCAGTAAAATATTATGTTTAATTAATATCACTACAAAAAACCATGTTTTAATTTCTCTGACACTTTCAAAATATTTACCAATGGAGACACTGACTCCCTACTTGTTTAGAAAACACCTAAACCACACAGCAGCCACTCTAGCCTCTAGCCATGGAGTTCCCCTTTCATTGGAGTTTAGCTTAGTAAAAGAAATGATGTTCATCTTTTCTTGTTATCAGCTAAGCTGCCATCGGGTCACACATCAGTTTCCTTTAACCACAGCGACCCAGCGCTCCCACGTCTTCACCAGGGGTTTGGATTCCGGCGCAGCTGCACAGAAGCACTTTACACGCACATAAGCTCTAGACGACCACCGCGGCCTGTCGGTCCGGGCAGTGACTGTGGATATACCATCCTCGTGCTCACAGCTGGCACTGCGGAGCTCCGCAGCGCTGGCCAGGACCCAGCCCGCACCAGGGAACGCATCCGTCAGCATCTCACCGCTGCTGACTGGTATCAGTGGGCAGAGTTTGCATTTCCATGTATATTGCAGGCGTATATGAAGCGCTGTTACACAGTTATGGGCCAAAGCCACACTCTCCACAGCAGATTTCACTGAAAAATGTGCATTAAAAAGGCAAACATACTCAGGACCAAGACAATAATTTTAGGATTTTTACACCTGTAGCAAGTAAACACGAAAAGAAAACAAAAGCTATGTATGAAGTTTGCAGGTCGCAATCAAGTTCAGCTGAAAAAAACCATTACCTGAGGAGTTTAGAAACATTTGTACAGCACCGAGAGGTTGTTCTGACACTGCATCTCTGAGGAGACAGAGAAGCTCTTGTGCTCAGATACTGAGCGCTCGTGGGAATTGCTTAGTGAAGGTTGACTGGATGTCACCGTCTCCATCTGGTCCCGAAAAAGACTATACAGATAGAATTTTAACAACGTATGGGCCCCTACTTGTTGCTAACAATACATAACTGAATCTTTTTCAAGAAGCTTTTTTTCATTCCATTTGTTCCATTTCATTTGTTTGCCTTTAAACTCTCCAGAAAAACACTTACCCAGAAAAACATTTCCCAAGGAAAGAAACTAACGTTTATGGAATTAAGGCAAATTTTGTAAATCATGAAGACAAATTATTTGTTCATCAAGTGGAAGAGGGAAAGACGATACCGATAAGATATAAAATACAAGGACTGTCACCTTTCTTTTTCTCCTGTTTCCTGAGTGAGGATGTGGTGAATGGTGTTCATTAAAACCATGCAATGGAGAATGACTTTGCAGCACTTCTCCTCGAGGCTTTTAGCTCTCCCCTAAAGGCAATCTCTCCCTTAGAGAAAAGAATGGCTATTTATAGACAGAAATTGATCCAAAAAGTTGGGTCAGCATCTTGCACTGAGTTTGGGGGCACGTAAAAGACCGACTCTTTCATGCATACTCTCTAACATAAAATTATGATCCCTGTCATCACGAACTGCTCTTTCCTGTCTGCTAGATCACTGACACGTTGTCAGGCTGTTTCAAGACATTCAACACTTATCAAGGCCTGATTCTTCCCCATTCTGAGCTCTAAGATCAGCATGAAGAACATCAGAGAATCTTACTTTAACAAATTTTTACACCTCTTCGGCAGTCTTCTGCGCCGGTGTGAATGACTGTATGAGGTGCAAAGCAATGGAGAATTATATGCACATAACACTGTGTCCTAAGGCAAAGGTGACTTTCCAGCTCTGACTTTAGCAACCAGCTGTCAGCAAATCTGTCAAAGACACGTCCTGTTGATCGAATTTTGAACAGGTACTTTCTTACCCTACACTGTGCAAATGGAACTTCTATACTTTGTCTTTCCACGGACACAAGAGATGTTGCTTCCTGACTGACCCTGCCACTGGCAGTGTTTCACTTCCCATGGCCCTGGAGGGCAAACGCGTTCATCAGGGAACTACTCAGGCTTGGCCAAAACCACGCGCTCACAGTACAGCTGATCCTCCTGCAAACTGGGCACAGCCTTTGGACGAAGACGTGGCATAGTCTAATCGCTGCCAGAAGCCAACGTCACAGTCTGTTTACAACACTGTGGTTAGAAAGAGAACAGAAACCTGAATTCAAGTAATTGTACCACATGAAGATGAAAGGATCTCATAGAGGTTTGAAAGCAGTGGTCCTTGGTTTACGGAATTAGTTCTAAGACATTTTCCAGCTAACTCTCCTTGAATCTCTCCCTGTGTGCTGCTGAAGCTTCTCATTAGGAAACACACTGAATTTCATTGCCGAGATTAAAACACACTCTGAGATCACAGTTTCGCATCACAAGCTCTTCACAATTAACGCTGTTGCGGAGTTCCGAGCTGGGAAAGGAAGGGGCAGTGTGAGTCAGGAGGGAAATGGGCGTCTGTCTTTCAACAAGCCGCTCATATACAATGTCAGCCCACTCAGTCCCATCTCATCTTTTCATGGTCTGTTCCTGCCACAGCACTACAGAGCAGCCCGAAAATGTTGCACAATGCATCTAGGTTCAATCACCAGCCTAGAAGTGAATGAGCAGTTATTGCCTTCACTTCCTACTCTCAAACAGGCCCTACTTCTGGAAAATCAGGTCACATTTCTCCTGCAGCACAGAAGAAATACTCTGTAGTTATACACCAGGTAACGACACAGAAATGATGGAGTTGGACATCACTGACGAGGTTAGCTACAGTGCTAGTGACAAAAGTAACATCCAGGAAATATTGTTTTGTGTTGTGACGCAAAACCCCTGCAAAAAGCAAGATATCTTCTGTCACATACATAAAAACATTCGCACCAAGTGCCCGGGTTTGGGTTTGATGCTGTGCATAACGTAGTCTGCTTTCATTGCCATTCACTGGTGTGTAACTGCCCTGATACTCACAGAGTTCTGAGGATGAATGGACAACACATCGTCTGACTCAGTTTCCCCTTGCTTTCTGATACAGTACTCTATTCACACCCTAAAAAACCAGCTCCAGCCATGTCCTGTACAGACAATTGGTCAGTTACTGCTGTTACAATAAACAATCCTTATCCTGCACAGATCCAATGCGCTGTGATAAGAGAAGATTTGTTTTCAGAAGAAGTTCTGAACTGTACCAATCTGAAAATCTCCCAAGAAAAGACACCTGCAAGTCTTCCGAGATTTGTGATTCTCCTTGTTTAAACAGTGGGCCGGGAACACAGCAAGATCAGCCATCTCGTGACTTCTGAGATTTCTCATTACAAGGTTTGTAGATGTCAAAGACAATGGAAACTTATGCAAGAAGTTTTGTCGTGCATTTTCCAGCTTAAAAAAAAACCCAACAACCAGATCCCCCCACCCTTACCCACCCACACCCCACCAAAAAAAAAAAATTAAACCCAAAAAACCCACAACTGGCTTTTGGTAGAAAGAGTCCCAAGCCTTACCCACCCAGCTGAGACAAAAAAAGGAAAAAAAAGCTGGATTCATTTGGACGCAAGAACATATCACCAAAGATATCACCAACAAATTTGCTTTATAGGTAGATCCCACAGGGAAGCCAAGGGATCAGAAGTTTAGGGCTGTCCTTCTGCTCGTCCTTTGCATAATTTCATTTATAGTCTACCCAATCCTGGCAAATATTTGCCGTTAAGGATTATATTAAGTGTTCTTAAAATCACAGTAACAGATCCAATAATTCTCACTACGCTTGAGCATTTCATTATCATTTGATATCTTTTCAGCCTTGAAGTCTGTCCACAAAGAACAAGACTTCCAGCACCTGGCTAAGCCACCTGCTTGGAAGACACCCAGAATACACAGCGCTTTTTTCTCTCCTTTCTCCCAGCCTCATTTTCATGATTAACCAGACGCGTGGTGCATGGCTTTCCACAGACTGCAAAGCAAAGCCACTGCTGCCATAAAAAGCTATTTTTGCGTCATCAGATAACAAGATTTAACATGCCATTTGTCTTCATTATACAGCTGACGAACAACTCCCAGGTTGCATGGTTTAGTTTTCCTGCATGCTGATTGGCTACTATCAAAATAAACAAGTTTTGGAGCATCCAAATATGTTGACATGAATAATCAAGGACTGAAATACAAAAAGGATGGCACATAACCCTATTTCAGTACCATATATACCCTGAGAGCATATATATATCTCACAAGAGGCAGAACTTCACACACACACACAGAGCATACCTGCATTTGAACTTCTGCTCTCCTGTTCTTACAGCAGCTCATCTGATCCACACGCATTTCAAAAGATGGAATGAGTGCAGACAAGCTTCACGCACCTCCTGGAAAGCTGTGAAAAATAAAATGGCAAAATTCACCTTAGCTATCTACAGGAACAGAAGAGGCAGCCTTAATATTTCGGAAGCTATCGACCATAAGCCCTCTTCAAAGCCTGTTCCAGGGGTGCAGGGGGAAGAATGACAGTAAATATGCCTGATTAACAGAACCTTAGATATTGGTGATGATTTAGTTTAATGCTACTGACACCTGCTGTGGATACAGCCAACATAACGCTGCGTATCGGCTTTCTTAAAAGAACTGTTTTTCCGTAGACACTCAAATATGTGGAGATTTCATCTGTTCACCCAAACCCAAAGTTCTGGAATTCCGTCCTCAATTGCTTTTTTTCATCTCTTGCCGAGTCAGATTTGCAGCGCTATACATACAACACACAGGTGGTTCCCGGGGTATCTGGCAGCATCTGAAACATTCAAGCATATCTGCACACACTTTCTCCACAAAGGTGCTTGTAAACGTTTTCTTTCTGTTTCCATTTCCATACATACCTTTTCATCTCTTTTTACCTCTGTGATTTGTCAACATTCCCTCAAGAAAACCCTTGCAATGTTCAGTGTAGCAACTGAGTAGATTTAATCATTGCTGTACATGTAACTACGTACAAACCAACACACACAAAATTATCGCATTTGTTCATACATCTATACCATGCAACGGGATAATTGACGCTTCAACTAACCATCTGAATAGGACTTCCAAGACTGTAATTATATAAAAAAAAAAAAAAGCCAAAGTATCACTAGGAAGCGATTATCTCTACTAGCTTTAGTAAAACGCCCTTCATCAAAATGCGCAGTATTTACTCCTGACAGCTGCCTGTTCTCAGGCTCCCTAGACTCCGTCACCAAACAGAGAACTGCAGAGCTGAAAGCAACATTTCTTTTCTCACAAAAGCTTTTCACTGGTTTTCAGCATAATAAATGAATGAGTATTTTTATCTCACATCACACAATTCTGAATTATAAGATGCTCCTGGTTGAATGTTTCCCTCACAGCACCTGTGAACATTCATTTCATCTCCCCAGAGACGCGGTTACCGCCCTTTCAAGCTTTCCTTCCTGGCTTTATTCTTCTGCAGATTTGGGAATTTAGCCTGAGGAGCCAGGCAAACTTAGACACACTCTCACTC
>NW_010399434.1:138843-142267 GCF_000710305.1 Buceros rhinoceros silvestris
CTCTTTCCTCAGTGGCTTTCAGCCCGTACGTACGCGCTCCAGATAAAGGCTATTTTTAACGTCAATTAGTTTGCTGTATTAGCACAAACAAGGACATGGCATAGGGTTGATTAAGCAGCCAAGTGCAGGGAAAATTCATAAACTAGCACTGCTAAAAATTTTACAAAGTGTATACACACGCTTCTTCAACTTGTCTCAGCATTCTCCTGCATCACCTTTCTTCTTTCTTCCCAAGCTGATTTTCTGATCCAGTCCCTGGCTCAGGCTTTATGTTCTCAGGAAGCCTTACGCTTGAGAGCATGGTTTTACCCAGCAAGTCCCCCAAAGTGAGAGGTCATCTGGCATCCGTAGGCAGAACTCTTATTTTTCACAAGGAGGCCTGGAGCATCACTCGTGCACAGAGTAGTGGCAAATGTTAGACACGAGGACATCCTCTCAGAGCCACTCCACCTGGTCAGCTGATGATCAGTAATACATTTTTTTATTCAGAAAAAGACTGTCAAAGACCAACTTTTTCTCTCTCTTTACAAAGAGAGAAAAAGACAATAACAACATGCTTCATAGACTGAACTGGAATTCACACATTATCAGAGATATACACTTACCAGACTTTGCCCAAACAAAACCTGTGGAGTAACAGTATTTCTTATCAAAAAGATTAATTTCCATCTCTACATTCTAACAATATCTCTGCAACAGGTGTGACAGAACAACGGATATGGCAAACAAAAGGACCATTGTCATGCTGCACAAGTACAGGTGAACACGGAGCACGATTTCCACACACTTGAAATATTAAAACACGTTTTCTTCCTTCGCTAACCTTTATACCTCTTAGCCAAAGAATGTATTTATCTGCACTGCCACGCCTCTCTGTATCTGTGGCTAATGATGACAGTAAATTGGTTGCCAGAACACACATATATATGGTTGCTTAATTTTTCTTTGCTTTCTCTTTTAATAGAAGTAGAGTTCATGGCATGAGCAAACAGATCATTTGAATGAAATACCACACACAATGTGTATGGTATTGTGAAATATTTTTTCCTCGTTTCCCTTTCTTCCCAAAGCAGCATTCGTTCTGACGCTGCTCTTCCAAATAACGGCCGATGTCTGAGGCCTTGCAGGTCAGCTTCCTAACGGGAGAGCAACCAGTAGCACCAAGTCTGGGTATGATTTAAGTGTGACTTGTTCTATTTATGCAGGACCTCTGTTCAAGGCTAGCAACAGAAATTACCAGATTGCCTCCAGGCGATCTCTTCCTTCACCAGCAGCAGTGGGCAGTTCTCAAAGAGCAGCTCTGCCTCAAGAAGTGAATTTAATCAGAAACCTGGGTAGAGAGCAAATCCTCCTGCTGCTCTCGCACACTGTCTCCAAAAGACTTGTCACTATACTGAGACTTGCATAACCAAAGCTAACGGCAACACAGCGTGTCTCCTCAAGACTGAACATATGCTTACAGGCTACGGAAAAAACCCACTTGAAAGACTGCGTGTAATGGTACCATCTGTTGGCACCTACCGTACCCTGTTATTCACCATTTACAGATACAGCACCCACAGGTCAACAAGTCTGAGGCTTCGTTGTGCTAGACATCCTGCAAATACAACAAACACGACAGTCAGCCTCTCCAAACATTTATACATAACAGAAAAGCACCAGCAGTTACCTACCAATGACGAGCAAAATAAGGGCACTTTTACATGTTTTGCATGGAGCAGCCCATCAGATGTATTTTTCAAAGTGGGATTTTTTTTTCTCAACACTTAGAGTAGAACATCCATTTTAAAATTCCAGATTTGTGTGAAAAAATAATTTTTCTCATCTATTACAAGCTTTTCAAAAGAGGGGGTTTATATTTACAGGCAAGATTCCCAGCCAATAGCTGAGCTGAAAACTTGGCAGGCATCCATTGACACTGATCCACTGAGCTATGTCGACGAGGACAGCGCACAGGGAAAAGAAGCAACCACAGAGGCAGAAATACAGTTGAGGAACAATTACGACAACACTGGAAAATCAAAGAGAAAGACAAAATTACTGGCAAAGCAGCAGAGAAGGAGTCGTAGTCACAAACGGACTGTGAAGTCAAAGATAGCAAGATAGACACTTGCCCAGCAGGTGACTGAACGCACTGACCGCTCAAACGGGCTCCGCTGAGGACGTGGTGGGGGCTGGAACACTGGCAGCAACTGCTAAAGGCGGCACAATACATGGTTTAACTTTCAGATTGCCTTGTGTGGAGTCAGGGGTTCGATTTGTTGTTGGTCCTCATAGTCCCTTCTGACTTAGGATATTCTATGTTTCGATGAAAACGGTAGGTTTCTTCCTCTTCCCTCTCACCAACAGCACTTGCTGTGCCCGTCTGACTCTCCAGCTGCATCCCCCCGACTCCTTCCCATTTCAGCTCCTTTCCTTTCCATATAAAGAATGGCACCTTCACCCTGAGACAGCAAATTTCAGTTTTGAAAAGCCTGAGCCAGCTCTAAGAGGGCACATGGAAGGTGATTAGAGAAGACAGAACAACATTTACACAGCAGGAAGATTAAGAAAGAAGAGGTCAAGCATCTCTAGGAGACATAATGACATGTGAATGCAAACGTACAAGGCAATAACAGTTGACATATCTTATATGATTCTGGTAACGTGGTCAATAAAGACAAAGTTCCCTATTTACGTGAATAAAAATGTAGAGATGGTCTAAAGAGACAATCAAAGTCAGAAAGACTAAAAAGCTTTTCATCGAGCAAAACTGTGGCTGATGGGTAAGAATCTTCTTTGTCCATACCCAAAAGACGGAAAAAAGATTTCTTCAAACTATGTGCATGTACAAATGTACATGAACAAGCTTTGAATACAGCAAGAAATCCTAAGGTTTCAAACCACCGTAACAGTGAGGTTTTGGGAAAGCTTTGGAACTAATGCAGCGAAGGAAAAAACAAACAAAACCCCAAATTAACGATGTTTACAGTAGCACAAAAGGAGTTTATGATAGAGATTAGTGCTTGAGATCCCAGTGGAGCAGAGAATCATGTCATTTTGCTTCTCTCCCCCAGCCTCCCAGCACGTTCTCCACAGGCGTTACCCACCATGACAGCTGAAATCACAATTGTCTGTCACATAATCGATCACTCAGTGCTCGCCAGTATGAATTAGTGCTTCATGCCACAGTAACTTCATCAAATTAAGAACTTTTGTAAATATATATTATAATCCTAGAGACCATGTAAAACATTCTGTAGTTTTTGTTTGCTCTCTGGAACAAAAATTCCACTTCAAAGTGCATTATGCAAGAAGAACTAGCGTATGCCAGGGCCTGTCACACCAAGTACATCCCATGTAAGTCAACATGATGCTGTGAAAAACTGCTTTTTCCCTGGAAAATGCAAGCATCAGGTAGGAGCTTTATGCTAACAAGAGCGGT
>NW_010399434.1:142357-173970 GCF_000710305.1 Buceros rhinoceros silvestris
GAGCGGTTCCTGTCGTGAAACAACGAAGCAAAGACTGATTTGATCCTATGTGAAAAAAAATAAACAAACAAAGCGACCGGACTTGGCTAATCTGATGATATCAAAGAGCATGTTACAATATGCTCTTTCCAAAACTTTAAAAAGCTTGAGAATAATTGCTCCTGAGGAGGATACTGGTGCAAATACTGTGCCAATTGTAGTTAAGTAATTGTAAATCAAGTCCGGAAGGGAAAATCCAAGACATTTCCATCTTTTGACATCTTCACGAGTTGGATTTCAGATTTCAAATTAAGTTTAGCACCCTAAAATAACCTGTAGGCTAAATGTGGTCCATGAAAAGTGATCAGTGAATGTACTTGGGTTTAACTGCAGCATTTTCCAGCACAAAACAACCTTATTGTTTTAACATCTTTCATGTTCAACATCTTATGGAACTAGTAGAGAAACAGGATTACACTAAAAGGTATGACAGATGCTAACCTGCGCATCTTTAAAGACCTGCCTTTGAAAGTGCCGTTGTTTAAAAAAGCTTTGTGTGGGAAAACATTCCGAAGAAGAGGGATGTAGAAAAATTATCTTCCCAGTCATTCCACTGATAATTGGAACTGTCTGCTCTAAGATCAATAATGCCAGATACATAGCCCAAAAACCTGGAACCCGATTCTCTAATTTCACTCACAGGAGTTACTTAAACATGTGGCATTAACTGGAATGTTCCACAAGCCTCCAGAGTGACCAGTCATCCCACATTTCAGTGCAAACACACACACAAATAACACGAGCAAAGGACAAACAAAGGGATACACTAGAACCACACAAAAAATTCCTCATGAATAAGTGACCCCAAGGTTTGCAGTTTTTTCTAGATGCTTTTGTATTAGAGGGAGTTGCCTCACAAAAATAAGTTGTCTACCAACAAGCCGTGTTCAATTTAAAAATAATTATTCAAATAAACTGAGCTGTTTTCTCTTTTCTTACTTTGCTATAGAACGTCATCCCCACTAGTGTTAAAACGGCCAACTGACATCCCCAGTACCTGTGCAGCTGCTTTAGAGTCAAAGCACTCAAGCATATAAATAAAGCATGGCCCAATGTCTTTCTAGAGGATAATAAAAAAATCTAAACATGCAGGGTGGGGGGGAACCAACACCTCAGTTTATATTCAGGGTTTTACTCAGAACTATTAAATCACTAGTGCTAACATTAGGAATACAATTTGTTAAAATAATAGCAATATGCTTAAACATTTTGATCAGCTGTGTTCACTCAGTTTCTGTTTGAGCCTCTTCCAAAGAAAACAACCATCGGTTCTACTGATTCAGCCATATGACAGAAATACGGGACAGATGGAGAACAAGGCTTTCGGTGCACTTGCAGATGGAGGAGATTGTAAAATATATATTCCAGATCTTTCATACCACTCTGTATTTTGAGTAAACAATGAAATAAGATACCAAAAGGCTATCGCTGGTGCTGGTAGAAGTGACGGTTCTGTTTGCAAACCTATGCCAGCACGCCACGCTTGAAACACTTCCCTTTAAAACAGTTTTAGCTTCTGAAACGCCCTCAGTCCTCACTTCCAAGAGATCGGTTTCAGTAACTGCTGGGTACAGCAGCTGAACTTAAACCAATAGCGGAGGAATTGGCGATCCCCTCTCAGCAGTTCTCTAATCTGATTGCTCTCAAATGGAGGAATGTCAACAGCAGAGGCCAAATAATCAGCCCGTCATTCTCAAGAAGTTACATAAACGAAGATCTACTACTTTAAATGATCCCACACGAGATCAGCTACAAAACTAAACTCTTGACGCGCACCAATTGTAGATTTTAATGTAATATTTTTCTGTCGTAGAAACCATGCCGGAGGTATTTACTGGGAAAAGGTACGCAGAAGTTTTCTCTCACAAATCATCAAGGAGAAAAAAAATTAACCAGAGTGAATGCAGCTCAAACAAGGTTAATAATAATGGTTCTTTCTAGACAGAATTTGTAATAGTAACTTCTTTTTTTCATAAAAGACAGTATAGCGGTTATATAACTATGAATGCTTAATAGACTGTCTACAATGAAGGATTAATTTCAAGGGATTGTCATCAACTTTTGTTCTAAGCACCTAAGAAATCTTCAGATTACACCATATCTTTATTTTAAGGAAAAATGTATCTATTGGCGTTACTAACTAAAAGTGCAAAAAGCTGGAGCCTTAAACTAAGATTAGTCACGTTTATTTAATGAAATAGTTGTAATCTCTACAGATATAATATATGAGATTTAATTTAAAATTAAAGAAATACTATTCAAGTTCACAGTGAAGTGTGCTATAAACGTATGGTACAAATCAATATAAAAAATTCCGCAGTTCTCTTAATTTCTTTTCCTCTACGAGGATGGAGCACCACTACTTGCTCATCTCTTTATTACGGAAATGTAACCAACTGTTCAGCTGTGTGCCACAGAAATGAGGAGGTAACTGCTCCAATTCAGTGTGGAATTTTTTGGGGGGAGCAGTGTTATGAAGTTCACTTTTGGTCTTTTTCAGTATTTTCAGTAAGTTTTTTCCTGAGAACTTTTAACATGAACCTACGAGAACAACTGGCAAAGGAAAGACCTTCTTAAGCTCTTAACAGTTTTTTCCCGTCTCTTCCAATCTCCCCTAGCCTAATTTACAGTATAGTATTTGTAAACGAATGTTTAAGACACAACTTCCTTGTCTACATTTGATTTTTTTAAAGGAGTTTTCTGTTTTTCCCATAGCGTACGTACCAGTTTTGGACTTTACTAGGCAGAGGGGCAAGCACCCGTTTTTGCCCCAGTAGCAATATCACCCACCTTCCGCCGCACTCCTGGAATGTACCCAAGCCTCCCAGGCCGCCTCTGTGCTCAGTAGCACCAGCTGCCTCTGCAGCGTGCACGGGAGCTCTGCAATGGCACCAGCTCTCACGCTTCACCTTCCCTAGAAAGACACTGGGCTTTGCCGCAGCATCCGTCGTCTAGCTTTTCTCTTTTGCAAGCAGCATTATTTAGCACTCGGTCTGTGCTAGCCTCCTGTCCTTGAGTGCACCGTCCTTTACCCACCAGGGATGAATGTCAGATTTTAAATCTTTACAGGTGTTTACACCAAGGTCTAACTCCTACTATTAGAGCAGAGAAAAGTGAATCCCACTGGCTGCACCACGCATGTGCTACGTGAAAAGCACAAAGGAGACTAAAGACACTTTGCTCTTCTTCGCCCAATTTCTCAAAATAGCATTATACCCTCCCCTTTCCTCAGAATCTGACAAGACTGGTATCTGAACAGCCAGAAAGCATCAACTCCTGCTCCTGTGAAATGCGCCATGGTATTGTAACAACACTCTTCATTAAGACAATTCTCTCTGTGGGAAAGAATCTCTGGAGGATAATGGTCCTTGTGCCACATCATGATTTCAGTGTGATACCAGATCTTGTGAAACCATTGCCCCAACTTTGGCTTTGTTTACTTGTCTAAATAGTGAAGACTAATAAGCAGCAAATCTGCACAGTAAATCCAAAGACACTGAGGTCCATAAAATACACACTTCATAGGATTTGATTTTGTAGTTTAGTCTTGCAGACCCTCATCCACAAAGATGACAGCTGCATGGTCCTCTTCATGATGAGGAGCAAAGAATGGTGGATGAGAATGATCAAGAGATTTATTTCGAAAGGATAACCAGTCCAAATGAAAACACTTCTGTAGGCACATCCTCTGACTTCTTATTCAGAAAAATCTGGGCTTAGTATTCTGTGCACTATTAATTAATTGGAATATAATAGAGAAGGGGAAGAATTTATGTGCTGATGAGGTACAATAAAGCAACCTGCTCATATGCTTTTGTGTCATTCCTCCATGCAATTTCTTCTGCCTCAGAAGTACAACCAAAATGACCTACCCAATGACATACAATTCATGCAGTGGATTCAACTTCACAGCAATGACACATTAATACCCCCAGAGGACTACAATATCCTCTTACTAGTGTTCAAATAATTTTATAAATCCTTTTAACTCGATCACTCCGTCTTCCTCTCCTGTGTTATGCCCATTTATTCTTAGCATTAGAGCATCCATCTTTATCTTCAGTTTGAATTCTGAGACTCGTCTCTGAGTCGCATTGTGGCTGTAAACCGTTGACTGTTGGGAGCATGCGGGGAAGGACGATGAGTAAGCCAAACCAGGGCTAGACTACTGTATAGACTTCAGTGGCCTAACTGCTCCTAGGATAACACATCCCACAAGCAGATGAGAACCCCAAGGAACAGCCTTAAGTTTTCAAGTCTCCTACGTCATACAGCGCATAGTCTCCTCACCAATACAGATAACAGGAAGAGAATGACACTACAAAACCACTGCCATATGCTTCTGAGTCAGGATGTAAAACACTCTAGGATACGCCTGAAAGCACATGGACCTCTGCACAGATCACCTAAACCCATGGCAACCTGGAGATGCTCCAAGGATGCCACTACACCACAAGACACTGTATCTCCTTGAAAATACACTGGTCAAAAGAACTGAAGATCTGCTAACGCACCCTCCATGGCAAATCAGGCTAAATTTGAATGACATTCCACGACACAAGTAGGGAAGTGGTCACCCTGTGTACACCATAAGCTCTCAGCTTATGTTCTTTCACTTGGGTTCAGAGTTCTTTCACTTGGGTTTCATATTTGGGGTTATAATAGTTAATTTCATTAAGCCACCGGATTACTGCTCAGGAGTAGTCAAAAAAGTAAATTGAGTCTAAATTGAATCTTAGGCAGCATTAAGAAATAAAGATCAAAACATCACTATGCAGTTCATGGAGGACTTTTACCTTAAACGCCATCAACTTTCAGTCTCCCTGTCCTTGAAAAGAACATAATAGAACAATAGAAAGTACAAAGAGGGCTGACGAAGTGAGCTAAGCTATGAAATAGTTTTGTATTAGAATCAACAAAGACTCCTCAGTCTTTAAGACTGAGGGAAAATTTTGATAAAGTGTATAAAATCAAGCGTGGCATGGAGAATAAAGTATAGCAAATAACCCAGGCAGATGGCTGTTCCACACAAAAGGGGTGTCCCTTCACGATATTCAGGAATTACGCTAAGGAAGAAAAAAAAAATAGATGCTTTCTTCCTTTATAGGAATTCCTTTTTGTTCAACATCTTGAATAAATCTCAGAGAAAACCAAACCAAGTAAGCCATGAGTGAGTTCAACTGGGAATCATAAATCAGTAAAACGAGAAGAACTCCTTTAAAAACAGGCCAGGTTACATTGCAATATTAATCCTCTTTTAAGTACACGTCACTTCATCTACATTCTGGTTTCTTACATTGCATATGCCTTCAAGTATCATGAATTATTTTATGCAGAATAAGTATCATATTAGTGTTTAAGCAGCACAGTGTCTAACAGCACAGAACTCTCGCTCTGCATTGGCAGGTTTTCCCGTATTTTCTCAGACCAGGCAAACAGAGATTGATATACACATGTAGATAGGCACCATGTAAGGAGTTACTGGTAAGGCAGAATAAATGGGTCACACGGTTTTTAGAAGTCTGTTACTGTGAAAATACATGCACACTAATGGGATGTAAAACCAGCTTCTCAGAAAGTAGGTCACGCAGCATTTTTATAGTCTAGTAGAATACACACATGCATACTAATGGCATACAAAACTGGGTTCTGTGAAAGTAAGAAGATTAGAGAGACCAAAAAAATCCCATGACATGGATGGCGACTGAGGAGGTTGCTCTATTAGACAGCTGTATATATTTGTCAGGGATAATCTGCTTCCTGAAATATTTGTCTCTTTTCTTACGAAGTTGTTTAGAACGGCCTCTAGGGGAATCACACTCTTCTGTTAGCTCGGAGCAATAAAAATATAGCTCACTTCTTCAACAGAATGTTAGAAAGTAATACTGCCTCTAGAGAGCATTACTTTGAGCAGTCCAAAGTCTGAGAAAAGGAAGCTAAAGGATGACAGAAACAAAACTAATCATAACATCATGTTTAAAGCTATCATTCATTCTCCTACAGTTTTGTTGAAAGGCCAGTTAAGCTTACTTAGAATACAAAAATCACATTGAATTGGAATAATGTAAATCTATAATAAATAAAACTACAGCAATATAAAGGATTCTAAATCATGTGACCAAAACATAAGCACCTATCTTCTGTACTTTAAAGAATACGATATATTTCTACTTAACGACCATTTTAATTTATTTTATATTCAAATATATTTGAAACTTACCAGACAGTCTCATCATTTTGACTCCCAAGAGTGATTTGTCACAACAAAATCAAGAGATATTAAAGCAAGTGAGTTCTGAGGGGTGGAAATGCAACCTCCCTTCAAGAAGCCTATCACGCATCTCGAAGGTGAAATGCAGTGAGCTGAGTAGCTGTAACTTTGCGTACCACCTGCCTGAACACCTGAACACACTCACAGCTGAAGTGCAGGTGGAGTATTTGAGTGCAAGTTCTACCTTCTGGCCTTGTACAAGTAACGTTGGGTTGGTTGTTGGTTGTTTTTTAAAGCAGGCTGCCCTGAATGAAAGAAATAAGCAGTACCTCCCATTCCTCATCCTTCCACACAGGAGGCTGGCTGAGCCCCCCACCTTTCCTTCATTGAGAAGCACAAACTCTTTGAAGGGTGACGGTACCTTACAACCTGTCATTCATGGGACGTTCACGCCTGCGGGATAACACATCTGTATCTTGCCAGAGCCGTGACAGCCTAACTACTGATTTGGATTGTACGCATTTGTACGTACACCCTGCACAGGTTCCACGATGTCTGCCTGACAGCACTGACAGACAACAACTAATAAAGAATTTTTAAAACTGGCAGTTAGAGGTGGATGCAAATGGTTGTTGGTGGGGGTTTTTTTTTGGAGTTACCTCTTTCAAAATCAAAAAAAGCAACTGAATCAGAGAACATATTTCAGCAAAAAAGCAGCTAAATTTCCTATCATTATTGGTTTGGATTTTTTGATCAAATACTGTTTCAGATTATTCTTTCACCCTGACACTCTTGCATCACCATTAACCATACAGGACAGCCATGCAAATGGAACTTAATATAGGAATTACACACTTAATATTTTAGTTACTCATCAGAGTGACATCCAGGAGGAAAAGCACCTTGGGCCTAGAAGATAACAACAGTTTTCAGCCCCAGAAACCACTTAAGAGTTCCAGGAAAAGAAAGCAAAACTGAATTTTTAGAAAGGAAAATTAAAATCAGCTAAAAGCTAAGGGGTGATGACTCTATTCACAAGCACCAAAGGTTGATACTCCGCAGCTCCCTGCCCCTCAGCAGGGCTCCCCGCAGCAGGACACCCCTCCCCTTGTGCCCCCAGCAGCCACAGCCTCTGGCTGGTAGCGCAGGGCTCTGCCCAGTGCCCCTCCGCAGTCCCACGGGCACAGGGGTTTCCCATCTGCTCCTCACTTTAACCCAGCTGGGGACAGTCATTAGCCCATCCACCCTCCCGGGCTGAGCTGCACGTACTTACAACTTTATGTCCAGACTTGAAGGAAGAGAATCCAGATTTATGTGGTTTTGAGTGGAAAAATATGGGTTTTGGTTTTTTACACTCAGAATTATAGCACGCTTGCGAACAGTCTGTGCTGGTCTGCTGTGATGTAATCACGCTGCACGGACATCAGAAAGACAGTCAGTCACTTGTATTTCTTTAATCCACAAGAATAGATGTTGTTTCCAATATAAACTCTGTCTCCGTGTTCTGATTCATGCTCTCTCCCCTGTCTCGTGACAACCATCATTTCTAGTTAGCAGCGTCAGTTGAGGGGGCGTCGCTTGGGGTTTTTTCTTTTTTTTTCTTTGAAGTCTGGAAGTGAGAGTAAGGAAAGATAATACAATGCAACTGTAAAAGTTCAGTATTTGAAGACAAGCAGAAAACGTAGAAAACAATAAATCCTCAGTTAATGCAGAAATATTTATATGAAGAGAATATATACACATTATCAATAACACCGATCTTGAGAGGTAACTTGCAAGATTATATTGTTTATACTCTAGAGTTAGAAAGCACAGCTATTAAGAACAAATAAGCCTTGAATAACCAAAGGCCCAACAGCACTGAGGGAGCAAGAGGCTCTAGAGTAAGAAAATTTATAGACTACATCCAAAATGCAAATTACCAGAGTTCCCTGACCTGCACCCAGGTTCACCTTCATTTCGAGCTGTCCCCACCCCTGGGAAGACTTGCCACCATCCGTTACTAGTGAGGTAAACGCAGCCTGTTCCACACCTGGATGCGCAAGAGATGGTTTCACTTAATTCTTGTCAGCTTACAATTCCCATAGGAAACCACTTCACAAAGGTTCTTAACTTCCAGCAGCTATAAAAAATAACCCCTAGTGCTGACAGAAACAGAACAGGCTGTTTTCATCTAAAATAACCTTCTCATTTCTGATCCCTTCACCACGAGGAACCAAAGGATATGAATAGCCACTCAAATATCTCTTTTTAATTTATACCTTGGATTTGGTCTGAAACAAAGGTTTTGACATGACAAGGAACACCGATTCTCACATTACTTCAACCTCTAAGGAATCCAGAAATAACCAGCAGAAGAACAACACTAAAATTAAAAAAAATTTTAAAAAATTAAAATTCACACATAAGCTGTCCTCATGGGCTGCTTCTAAACACAGCTAAGGTAATATATGCACAGCACGTCAAGTAATGTTAACATTGCAGTTGTTGAGCAGAAACCAAGTTAAGGTTGTCTGGAAGCACCCCAAGCTTTTTGCGTGGCATTCTGTAGCAACGCGTGTTTTTCCTCTCACTCTGCAGAACTACCTTTCAGTGTGAATTGTGCTATGAAAGAACAGCAAGTACCCAAGGGCCTGGATGTACAAACTCTTTTTCACACTGGAGGATGGGAGCAAATTCCTCTAAGAAATAATTTGTATTGGAATCCCACTAGGTGACCTTGATGGAGTCATCTCACCCCCACCCTGTGTGTTCTCCCGGAAACTCTGGACAATTTACAGCAGATAAAGCGCTTTGTTGTTCTTTCTGAATTGGAGGGTTTCTTTCCTTACACATGTACTGCCTGAGGGTGACCCTGAGGCTCAGTGGAACAGAAGAACAGCACTTAATGGGTGCGTTTTAGTAACACAGCAGAATTGTAGCTTGTGTGGAAAACCTCTGTCAGACTCATTAGCAATTAATTTCTCAGATGAATATACCTGTTCTTGTAACGGCACCCTTAAAAACACCAACTGTTCTTATAGATGCACTGCATTACTTCATCAGCCCGTTTCATAGCATATATCTTTGGAAAATAGTTAAAAATCTATTACATGTTAACTTCTGATCAGGTTCTCTCAACATCAAATAGCATTTCCAGGATCTCATCATAACTCATCCTCTACCTCGAAAATTGTGTCATTAAAGATATTTCCAGTTTGCAAAATTATGCAAGGCCAAAACTACTCTTACTAGAACGACCTCACTGACCTCACTAATTCAATTACCAAGAAACGGTCCCCCGTACACGTAATTTTAAACAAGGAGGTATATTCTGCTCTGATGCCATCCATCTGGTTCCTCAGCACGAAAATACTTGCCAAAGAGCCCAGTTCACAACAGTCATTCTGTTGTGGGAAAATCTCACACATGTTTTGTGATACAGAAAGATGACAAGTTTGGAAAGTTTTCTCTGAAATAGAGAGGAGGGACATACAAGTTTCAGTGTTGACTGGATTGTAACTACAGACTTTTCAGTGGATACGTCAAAATCATTTAATAGGAAACCAGAAAAATTTAAGAGACCTCATAAATTTGCAAAACCTTTCCCTCAGCTTTACTTATCATGTTTATCTCTCCAGGAGACACGTAGCCAATCTCAGGACACAGTCTTTTTTTTCTGCTCTATACACGAATATGCAGGACTATCTATTGTCCAATAAAGTGGAAATTTAAACTGCACTCGGAATGCACAAGCTGCATTTTAATATGATCACTGTGAACAATACAATAAGATCAACCATCACGCAACGTGGGGTTGCTTCTTAAGCAAAGAATATAGTTCAGTGAGCTGTTCAGATAGATGACATGGTGCTCCTGACATTCAATCACCCAAGCATTAACCTACAAGAAAAAGTATGGCCTTACAAGGCACAATATAACAGCACGACTGTTGTCGGAGAACATCCCAGCGAGCCGAAATCAGACACGTGCAGCACACTTCTGGAGACTCAGCATCACCTGACACAGCCCTTGATCACTATTTCTAAACCTAAATACAGTTAATTATAATGGTGTATAACGTTTCTGATTGGCTGGCAGCCTCAGTCCTAGGCAAAAGCAGAATATGAACACGATAACGAACCTAGTAGATGCTCTTTGTTGGAGTCCTTACAGCTAAATAAATAACACGGATTTCAGAAATGCCATAAAACAAAATGGAAAAGAATAATAACTTGCAGTATTTTCTCGTCTGTTGACTTTTCCATTAGGAATATGTAAGACTTGAATCATTTAAATACGAACTGCAAGAAAGCGGGATGTGCCAGGGAGTGGAGAAGTAGAGCTTTTACTGTCATGTTAAAGATCAGTTTAAAAATTAATTTGTTGTTCCTGAGTAGGTTTAACAGATGGGGCTCTAAAGATTTTCTTGTGGCAGCACAAGGATTGTGTTGAAAACAGTCTGTAGTGCTTCATATGCTCTCCAAATATATGTGCATAACTTGTTTCTGCTTTTTCACAGATGTCTTTAAAAGATGCACTCGGAACTTGTTTCTCAGCCTCTTTTTGCTTTCACCAGTTATCAGTAGGAACAGCTATGCCTTTTGTAAGATTTATATACCACTCTCTGGAAATGCACTTGAATAGCTTTGAATTTTTTTTCTCAACCTAGCCCACTACTGTGCCACAGAGATCTCTGACATCATGCTTAGATACTGACGGTGTGTTAGTAATAGTCTAGTGACATACAGAACTATCCAGTATAAATAACCAGCCACAGAAGTTTATCAGCATTTTCCTGGTTATTTACAACCTTCTCCACTTTGTAGGCCTTTAAATTACTTTCCATCATGAGAAGCACATAAACTCTTAACAATGAAATGAAAAAAATCACTATGTGTTTATGTTTCAGTCCAGGAAGAAAGTTTGTATGTTAGCTACATACTGAGATCATACTGAAAAAATTGCACAATACGTTCCTACTGTATCCTTAGCCTTACCTTAAAAACCAATCAATCAACCAGAACAACTTCAATTGCTTTAAAATAATTTCAAGAGAGTTAACACCCAATACAAAAGAAAGAAATCCAGGTGTTGGTCCCAGCACCTCCACAGCTCAGTGCACTCTGTGTCAGTTACCACTTGTGTCAAGGAGAAATAACGGGCACACGCAGATGCGGCATAAACACTGGGCATAAAATGCTGGAAATTGGTGCTAAAGAATTACGGAGAGATAACAGCTCACTGCAGGTCAGCTTTGCCATAAGCTGCCATAAGTCTTGTTTTGACCCTTTTTAGCTCAGTTCCTTGTCTCTTGTTTTCCTTAGTACAATCCAGGGCTGTGTGTTAAGATGCATTTTACTTCCTTCCAGTCAAGGAGTTCTAGGAGGTGAATTATTCATGCATTACTTCCGACTCATAACAACTCCACATTTTTATTTTATGCATCTTCAAAAACCAGCTAGAGATTAACAGAAATGAGCTAATCATTATGTGAAAAATGTTATTTTCACTTGCTACAGACAGCGATTACCCTAAAAACAAACGCACACGCAGAGCCTTGATTGCCTTAAAAAAAAAAAAAATAATAATAACTTCAGGTCATTAAACTCTATTAACCTGTGAATATTTCAAAGACAGTCTTTAGAGGTTTTATGAGAAGCAATGACAAATAAAGAGCTAGTTGCCACTGAAAGAAAGAAGAGAGGCGAGAGGAGGCAAGGCGAGGGAAGGGGCGTGTCGGTACGGTGTGAAGCAAGGGCAGCAGTCAGCCACACAGCGTGTGCCCCAGCAAATGCTTTGCCTCTGGGCCACGCAGAGATGGAAGTGACGTGTGAGGGAGCTGAAGGCAAACTGAAGGGGGCCAGGAGGGTGTTAAGCAGATGCATAAAGCTCTGGGGGAATGAAAAGGTCCTCCGATTACTGTACTGGGGAGTCACGTTATGTGTTGGTAATGTACTGGAAGTTGTGTTATGTTTATGGAAATCAATGGAAATAAAAAACCATTTTAAAAGACTGCATTAGCTTTGCTCAGGGAACCCTTGGAAGTTTGCTGAATTTGTGTTAATAGGCATCTACTGCTCTTGTCACTCCTACAAGTAATAGTAGCACCCCAAACAATCCAGCTAATTCTGCCAGCAACAACTATTTTCTTCGTAGAAAGAAACCTCTCTCTCTTTCGCATGGGCAACACGTAAGTTCAGAAAAAACCGTCTTCCACAATGTCAGCACAGCAGTAGTGCTCAAGACTAACGCAGATCTGCAGTTTACAGCTGGTAAATCATTACCTGCTCTGCAGGTAGGAGATTACTTTTCTTAAAAACACTTTATTTTCCACTACTTTAAACACTGAAAAAAAAAATCAAGTTCAAAGATTTTGGAGTTTTTTCAAACATAGCAAAAATTGACATTACACGTTAACCTCGCATCTAGTGAGCATTAATTCTGACATACTAAGTTTCCTTCTTGAATACATTAGCCAGAAGTTTATCAGGCTAATTCTTCAAAACGTTGAAGAATTAAACTAGTAATGCACAATTCTTTTTTTTTTTTTTTAGAAAAACTTGGTCCCTTCTTCCACTTCCATGACAGTAAAAAAATTGGGAATTTATCTATTTTTTTCCACTATTCAATGGTACTATGAAGTATTGCAGTTTATGATCCATTTGAGAACCGATCACTGTTCGTGCTCGTGATTTGCTAGTCATATAAATGGCAATTTTTAATCTCCAACCAAATAACATTGACTTAAATAGGGAAATAATTCTTGGTAACAAAAACTGTCTGTGCAGGCATATCTTCAGTCCTAGAGTCGATCTTACCCACCTCACTAATTTTCCGAGTCGCGGAAGAATCTACCCAGCCTCCTCTGGTCCTCAGCAGTTTTTTCCTCCAAGGCCAGGCTGGCTGCTCCCAGTTTGTCTTCCCACTTGCTGCCAGAGCAGTCTTCACACCTCCTCTCCCGGCAGCCTCAATTCCACCCAATCTTCTTAGAGAAACTTGGTGCCAACAGAAGCAAAACGTAAACCTAAAAGGATTCGAATACTGTCCATAAGAGACAGCAACAGAAAAAGAAAAAATCAAATGTAAGAAACTCTCTACAGAGTGTACATTAGCCCTGTGTGAGTTTTTATTTATTCTCACAAATTCAAAATAAACTGCTTTGCCTTCAGAATATTGCATAATCTTCTTAGAGAAACTTGGTGCCAACAGAAGCAAAACGTAAACCTAAAAGGATTCGAATACTGTCCATAAGAGACAGCAACAGAAAAAGAAAAAATCAAATGTAAGAAACTCTCTACAGAGTGTACATTAGCCCTGTGTGAGTTTTTATTTATTCTCACAAATTCAAAATAAACTGCTTTGCCTTCAGAATATTGCATAGCTGAATTCATTCATATACTGAAGTTCTTAGTCAGTAGGTAGCCAAAAAAAAAAAAGTGCTTATCAGAGAGAGGCATTTTCATCATTGCTAGAAGAGTTCCACAGAGGAATAAACAATTGCTTTATTGTGAAGTGCTAGTAGCGGTATTTTAAAGAAAAGTATTTCAAGTATTATCTTTTAGAGAAAATCTCTCTTTACTATCGCCTTTCTAGGAGGAAAAAACAAGATAAAATTAAAATGGCTTTGCAGCATCCCAAAAGTAAAATAAGTTAGGACATACACTAGAATAACTGAAAAGTGCGAAGCTACAGAATCTCGTTCACTAGACTTGCTGCAATTTCTGCTACAGCTTTACAAAATTATGAAGTTGTTCAGCAAGGTACTGAAATCTCTTTGGATCAAATTGCATGTGTAAAGCCAATTTACTAGAAAGTTTTCTCACCTACTGTACTATGTTCTCTGTCTCGCAGAGACTCACATCACTTCTGTCACCCTTACCATGAGAAACGCACCAAGAACTACAAAAACTCTCCTGAGACCGGTTATGATAATTTGAGAATTGGCCGGGTTTTTTAATTTGGCATATGATATCTTCTGTCAAAATAATTATAGCACTTTTGGAAAGGTTTCCTGTTCTGTCTGGATTTCTTTGTGCAAGGTTTACCCCTTGTCGTTTGGAACTACACCCATAACATTTTAATGGCAATTGCTGGACCTTCTTCTCTCTCGCTGAGCTTTCTTAAATAACTTTGACATTTTTTATTCCCCAGGCTAAGCCTGATGAACAGTTTGGGTTGACAAACCATCCCAACCAGCCATATCTGTGACTGCCAAAACCAGCTCAATCTTAGCTATTACAGCCACTACATTTTTTCAAATTCAGAAGCTTATTAAATGAGTTCAGAACTCCAGCTGCATGCCTGAACAAACCTGAGTTATAAGTTTTTAAAAACAGCACAACCATATATAGATGTGCTTTTTGGCAGTGATTATATGAGAATTTTCCAGATCTCTTCCATACTATACACTGCTGTCTGCCTGCTACATCTTCAGCTCATGGAGTTTCAGATGACCATAAAATAATTAATGTATTACGAGAATTTACATTAGTATTTACTTGCATTTATAGATCCCCTAAATAGATAAGGGGAGAGGAATAGATAAGGACAGAGAAAATCACCAAAATAGATTTGATGACATCTCAATCAATTAAAAGAAAACCTATCCAGCAAGGAACATATACAATGAAAAATTGGTTTTCCTTTTGTCTTTCTTTCACCTGTACTTCACACTACAAATACTGTAACTGTCTTCGAGTTGAATTACAGAATTCTAGAAGCTGAATCTTCTCTGCGGTCAGTAAACCTGGCTTTAAAGACTGGATAGGTGTTTCATTAAAAACATCCATTTAATTCTGATTTGGCATCAGTCTCAATTTTCAATGAACCAGAAATTCTGAGAAAATTTTCCCTAAAAACACTGTTGTGCAGTATCCCTGAAACAAAAGGTCCCAGAGCCACGTCAAACAAAGTCAGCAATTTGCTCATGGGATCAGTGAAACACAGGAGACCCTGAGAGCAGGACAGGGCTGCTCCCACGCTGCTCCCTGGACAGAGCTGCACGCGTCGCACAAGCTGAACCCCAGTCCGCAGGGAGCCAGGCGCCTCACAGCCCCAGCCTTAACAGAGTGCCAGGACACAGTCCTCTGGGCCACTGCATTCCTTGGGGACTGCAGTCAACACATTCTGGGCCCACATCTCTGGAGCGAACTTGTCCTGGGAAACCCCTATGAGCTGTGGTGCACCTTCTATTCTCCGTGAACGGAAACGACCCACTAGTCTCATCCAGCAAAGTAAAGGAACAGTTTTCGATATCATCTGCTGGGTATTTTAATTTACCAGGGAATTTCCTACCAGCTCCTGTTGCCAAGTACTCCCCCAGCAACAGGTAAATTCAAAGGAAAACAGCTCAGTGAGTGCAAGCAGCTGCAGCGCTCTGGTGAGCGCACAGTCTGTCCAAGGGCCGGCAGCACGCGCCCCGACCCTCGGCTCAGCGGGGGCTCTCGCAGAGGCTGTGACAGCCGAACGCCAGCAATGAGGCTGCCCCAGGCAGAACACTCGGATATTTTCTTGAGCAGAGAACATCCGTAATCCGCTTTTTGTCACAACCCAGTAGTACATCGGGCATGGAAATCAACAACAATTTCCCACTCTTGCCCAAGTCTTTATTATATTTTAAATGAAATAGAGATTAATCTAAAATGTTGCCCATGACTATGGTTTAGTATATATACCACATCATTTGAGAATCTATCTTCTGCATTTCTGTAGGATGACATATATACTCCTACATCTAAAATGCTTTAGTTATACAAACAGGGGAAAGAAAAAAGATAAAATAACCCACAACCTTGTTTGCATATGAAAGTTCATAGAAATCAAATAATAATTTGATTTTTTTCTCTCTGATGAGTAGAAAACAAGTTGAACTTAATTTTCCATTTCCAAAGGCAGTCTTCAAGCATTTAAAATTAATTAGGAATAGTCTACCAAGATCTTTCACTTGGCCTTAGTCTGCTTCTTGTGGTCTGAAAACACAACCGGGGATGTCAGTTGGAATGTCACCTGGAAGAATTACTGGGCAAAACAATCAGTCATGCTCTTGGCCATTACACTGATCTGTCAGAATAAAAATGTTTTCTCTTCCTATCCTCTCATTTCAGTAGGGATCAATTTACACTGCGCACATAAAGCTATGAAAGACAGATTTTACTAAAGATTACCTAAAAATAAAACTCCTAATGTATTTTTAAATCTAAATGTACATCAAAAATACATATTTATCTTGAGCTGAGAGATGTGTAATCTTTTTGTTTCTGTTAATCTGTCCTATGAAAACAGACTGAAATTTTTTTAATAACCTGGTCTGTGAAGATTTCTAACTTGTCCACTTCAGTCAAAATGGAAAAGGAGTTTTTCCTCAAATTATTTTCTTAGAAACAACTTCAGTGTGTCTTTCACAAAAGCCTGACCCAAAAGATAGCAAACGCAGTGATTGATGATTATTCTGGAGCACACACAGCTTCACTTTGGTCTCTTCAGTCACACATTTCAAAATAATCAAGAATCAACAATTAACTGTCGATACGTAATAAGTATTTCTAATACCTGACTGTCACTATAGATAGAAGACATGCTTTCCTAAGGTAACAATGGAAGATAACAGAAGACCTGTGTAAAAATGCTCACCCTGTATGTCTGGACACATGTTTATACACTAAAAAATTTGAAAATAAAAAAGAAATTAACAGAAAGTCTCCCTGTACATTCCATCACTTTACCTTCTTTGTATGCATACTTTACCACAAAATCCAGAGTTATGTCTGCAGCAAATAATCCATTTATTGGGTTATTAAAAATAATGCATTAAAAATATCTGATTAGGAACAACTTTGTGCCAGAGAGAGATGAGATGATACAACCCTCTTGCTTGAATTTGTACTTTAATAATGATGGGCACGTTCTCAGTTTAATGCTAAAGACTAGAACTGCACTGAATTCTTCTTACATTATCTAGATCTAAAGTATTTAGGTGGCTCAGCTTAGAAAATACTTTTTTTGCTTTATAAAATACTGAGCTCTGTATGTACCCTACATATTTCTTCTTTTGTGCACATCGGTTTCTTAAAAATAGGAGAATTTCATTGGCAAATGCCATGGTATAGCTTAATTAGGAATACATTTAATTCCCCACTTGACTGATGAAGAAAGTTATTAATATTGTGGTTATGAAAAAATATAAGGGCTTCGTGTCCTTCAATTTTACATGGCATCACAAAATCACAGTGTATTTTCTGATCTTTGAGGTGGACATAAAGCAGTCTTGTGTTCCGTAACATTCATTGTAGAACTAAAATACAACTCCCTCTGACTTACAGAACCTGAATAAAAGCATAGAGCTTCTGTATCTACAGAAGAGATGTATTTTCACATCTCATGCTGTTGTTCAAAATTAGAAAACTATGTCTGAAAAACTACTAAATATTTCAGAGGTCCCAGAAAAGCCTGAAAATGCTTTCCAAAAGATGAAATATTCAGTAAGTTAGATTTTATTAATCTCAGTGCCCTAAATTAGAAAAGATTAAATCTCAGTGTCCTATATACTGTAGAACAGATTGTAAAATCATTAGACTGCAGCTCCCACATTTTTAAATGAATGATTTCCAGGAGAAAATTATTTATTGTTATGACTGTCAGTTACAGACACTGTAAAATTGTTAGAATTATTTAAAAGGAGACATTTTAAAAGTGCTTTAAACATATTCGATTCTTTGCATTTTTTCACATCAAATAATGAGGTTAAAATTTAGGAAGAAATAGATACTTATTTTAAAAGAATGTTCAGTATAAAGAGTAATACAACAACTTTAAAAAAGCCCAAAGAAAACCAATAATACATGTTTGGATGTGCAAAGATATCTGTGACCAAAGCAACATGGAATCATGATGAACGGCTACAGTACTAACCAAACCTTTCCTTTTTATTACTTCTGTAACATTAAAACAGTACTTGGGGGAGAAAATGAGCTCCTCAGATCACCTTTCTTCCTCAACACTTACATTTTTATCAGAAGATATTCCCTTTTCCATGACTAAAGCAGATCAGAAACTTCCCCTCCAAACAAGGGTTCGACCTGCGGTCTCCCTCCACCCACAGGTTTCCAGCCATCGCTCCAACGGCAGGAGTCCTTGCGGTACACTCCTGCTCTGACCCAGTCTGCCCACGGATCCAGAACAGAACTTTCTGGCAGTGGACAGCCTTGCCCTCAAAGTCTTGTCGGAACTGTTGATTTATAGAATCCTTCTCACCTGAGGAAATCAATACGAGCAATCTTAAAAGTCCTGGGCTACAGCTCCACAGCTCTCCAGGCTAGTGCTTTCAAAGCAGCCAATCATCAGTTCCCTGTGAACTCATCATGAATGATTTCTCTTTAGGAAGAGCCCAGTTCACGTTTTACTCCTGGGCTCGATCCTACAGGCACTGAACGAGCAAGCCTGAGCATTGTTACCAAGTCCAACAGAGCTGAGGCAGATACACAGCAGAGACAACCACAACCAAACAGCGTTACTCGAGTTACTGCTGTGGCCTGTCGCAGATACACTGCCACTACCGGGAACATTAAAGGTAACTTTTTGAGGAAAACAACTAAAAGAAAAAAAAAAAAAAAGACTCTCCTGTGCCTTCAAATATACCTAAAATAGTATATGGGCCAAATGTTATTTTACAGTTTAAAGGACCTCCACATGTTACATGTACTTTAGAAGGTAACAGAACCAATGACATCACGCACTAAAAACTTATATTGCATTGCCTGTAGGAAAAACAAGGGGGAAAATCATTACAAAAGCGAAGTTTGTTGGATAATTGAAGCAAAAAGCTCATTCTACAAGCTACAAGTCTTCTGCCTGTTTTATTATCAAGAGTGCAAATATGAAGCTTTAAAATTTTTATCCATCGTGGCCACTTTTTTCAAAGGTACAGGGATTCAACTAACGAATTACAGTGAAGCCAAAATTACAACAAAACCACCAGCCTTTTGCAGATCTATGTCTAGAGATTTTGTCCTATAGAAATAAAACCAGTAATAATAAATTAAATAAAAACCCAAACAAACAACTGCTAATACATCTGAATCTAGAAACCTGACCTGGAATGCATCAGGTTTTAAAGACAGAATTGGTGCGGAAAATGTCATCATAATACTTACTGATTTCATGCAGCACTGCACAGCCTCTAACATTTTATCTTTTATAGCTGGGAAAAGCTGCTGTTACCAAGTTACAAGGCGAAGTCTCAAACATATTCTGTATCAAAAACAGTTTTCAGCATCATTACGGGTTTTTGCAATTTATCCTTCATTTTCATTTAGCAAATAAAATACTTTTGGTTACTTTATAACATCAAATTAATGTGTCTCAATGCAACTTGCATTACTGTGTAATTTACATATTTGTACTTGTATGAGCTTAAACGTTTTTTGTTTAATTAAACAGCAGCAATTTCTACGTGTTTCGAAAGAGGAAGTGTCAGTGTGACAGAAGCCTGGTCAGTGGTTAATAAAATTAATCACGAAATATTTTTACTCACATGCAAAAACTGAACTTGGGGAGAATTCTAGATACAAGCATCTCAAGAGATGTCAAGGGTTAAAGAAGCTAAACTGGAAATAGAACCAGAGCATTTTTCTATCTTGTGAGACTTTTCATTTCACCAGGAAACGAAGACGAGAGACATTTCTGAATCTCAGGTATGGAGCTCAGCTGGAGTTAATAACAGTTCAGTCCCAGCTGATATAGGTATGCAGTTAATTCTCTGCATTTTCTCTGCAAGCAGGTAACAAACTATTCAATACATTTTGCCTTGAAATACTAACTCACTTTTTTCAAGGAACTGATTTTAAATATTCTAAATATGATCTGTTGTTCCGGGGCAGGAAAAAGTACAATTATCAAGGGACTTCATTAAACAAACATTTGAGTATATCTATTGATGACAATCATACGTTTAAAAAATAAATTTATCCAGATACCCATCTATTAAAATATCAAATATTATATTCTTTTAAATGAAATTTAGTAGTGTGCTACCGAATTTGATTGTACAAACATCTGCAGAGTGAGCACAAAAGAAACATAAGCAAGGTCTGAGGAAAGTCCCATCAGAATTACAGCGTGGGCAGGTTCGCTGGGACGTGGTATTCTTACCCCGTTCGCCTGGATCTGGGAGTGGGAGCACACGTGCAACGTCACCAGGGTGTGCGGCAAAGGAAGGGACTGTTCCAAATGCTGAGCGAGTGCGTGCTGATAACCCACAGCCCTCCACCGAGCCTGTGCTGACAGAGCGCTCCGCACTCACCGGAGCTTTAAACATCACTTAAAGCAGAGCTTCTTCACCTCTGCTTCAGTGCTCTTTCCACACGGCAGGAGGGACACTGGTGAGACATACTGTTGTCTTTAACACCTTTAGAAGTGGAAGAGTAAAACCGCAACTGCCCTGACTTAATAAAAGCATCTGAATCACTGTTACTACACGGGGCAGGAACATGCACCTCCAGCTCTGTTACCTCCCGAATTTTGATCACCACATTATTACTTAATGTGAAAATGCTAATGGCTTGGCGGGGGAGGGCAGGTTTAAGCCACAAACAGCAGGAAGTGCCATGGAAAACCACTCAATGAGAAACAGACAATAATTTCTCTGAATTTTGCATGAGCATCATACTGGAATTGCATCCTGTTCCTGTTCACATCAGGCATTTTAGAACGATCCCTCTGAGCAAATACGCTCAATCAGGGTCTCTCAAAACAAATTCATACCAATCAGTGCTGTTGTCATTGCTAATTACCGATTGTAATTGTTGTTCACTCTGGTTGGTTTCAGGTACATATATGTGTAACAGCCCAGTGAAATCCCAATAGGTAAAAATAATTTATTTCATTACCCAGTTCTTGCTCCGTGTAGATACCCAGCTGAGAAAGGTTCCAGCTTCTCTGGCGTGATCACATAGTCTCTGAGCAAACATGGTACATTTACAGCTTTTTTAATGTTACTACTTACTCCGAGCAACTATGATTGACCCTCCATTCACACTAGAACATATCCGTGTGTAAAAAATCACAGGCATTCAGACTGAAGTTACGTATATACAATAACAGTTGATCCAAGTTAACTGCCGCTGTTTGAAAGAAATATTCACCTATTGCAAGATAGCCAGAGATTTCTGGAATCTGCCATATCATAAATGACACTCTAATCACAAATACTATAAAATTTCCCATTTCAAGTCTCCTGTCACTGAATATAATTTGGAAGGACATTTTAAATTTGGCAAGCTTCAGCTTTGACATAAATATGCAAACAATAAACCCAGCACTTTGTCACTGTCTGCAGCTTCAGAGACCTTCCAGCTCAGACAGGTGAACTGCCCTGAAATACAATCTCCCTCTGCCAGGCTGATGGATTTTCATCAGATTTCATCTCCAAGAGCATCTTTGCAACTTCCAGATAAGTTTCAATTTAGTTTCTCATCTTCACAGAGTATGGCAACAACATTTCTGGATAGGTTGGGGTTGTTGGGGGTTTTTTTGTAGCAGGAGGACAAAACTGTTTTGCCAGTTCGTGATTCTTCTGCTTTGTTGTTCTAAACAAACATACAGCACTTTTCAAATGTCAGCTTGAAATACATGTTAAAAACCTCCTCAAAATATTTACACTAAAGCTATTCATACAGCCAATGAAGCCATTTTGCAACAGGAGAGTAACAAATACTTAAAATTAACTGAATTCACATCTTTCTTACCACCAATGCTGCATATAGAGCAATAGAAGAGACAAATATATATATAAAGAGGCTTTAAAGGAAACAGCATGAGCCTACGTCCAAAAGGGATCTAGGCAACTGAAATAAAACCTGAAATGCTCAAAACCTCAGCTCAGCCCTCAGGGGGTACCTGAAGTTCATACATGGCTAGCTCTTCAGTGTGGCATTTCCGGACGTGCCACAGCTCTGCAGAATGTCTGCGGTCTGGGCAGAGTGGTGCATCCCGCTACCTGGATCAATCTCAGCCATTCTCTGGCATCATGGAATCGTGTCTCTCTCTTACTGTGCCAACCCACAGCCATTCAGAGGGGCTGGTTATTTCAGGGCTGATAATTAGCTAATGTGGTCAGAAAAGTAATGGGCTGGTAACCAATGGTTGGGATCCTTCCCATCTAAAAAAGTAATTCAGTGCATAGGGCACTGGTAGAGCTCAGTTCCCTCCTTCCTATGAGGATGCTGGAGCCTAGGCCTCCCCCGTCCAAGGGAGCACTCCACCAGACTGCTAGCCTGGAGAGAAGGCACCCAGGAGGAGCGGCTCCACCCTGCACGCTGGCATCCAGCATCAGGTCAGAAACTCCCCAGCCTGAAAGGAGGGATTTCGAGTTTCTTTGTTTCAATAAATTTGTTACTACTTTCTACAAAGCATAAAGTATGATTTCAGTCCTTCTGCATTTTTTGGTTGAACAGTGAACATCACTTTGAACGTGTTATTCTGGCTTTCTGAATCTTCTGAAGAACAAGCTCCTGTTTTGAATGTTGTGAACCTTGTGAATTACTGCAAAGCTCAGCGTTACCAAAAGCAAACCTAAATTAATGCAAATGACACTGTACACTAGGAATGTTCCACACGTATAGAAACAGTGGGACTCTGTCAGGAAAAAAATCCCAGAGACAACCTAGGCTCGCAGCAGGAGCAATTAACGTGGACATAATGACAGTGGTAAGATACGCGGCTTCCAGAACTAGATTTTTCTGTTATCCTCACCTGAAAATGTCACAGCTGTAGAGGAAGAAAACTGAAGAATAACCTTGATGTAGGATGGAGAATCTTTTTTCTCTCCTTCAGTTTTATAGGCCAAAAAAGGCTGGAGAGACCCCTGCCCTGCCAGCTGTGGAATTGCTCCCTGACCTTCGAGATCAGTCTTCCTTGCACCCTGATAAACCTTCCTAAACCGCCAGACCTCCCTCTCCTGACACTGCCATCATGACACACACAAGGGTGCTGACAGGCTGCTTTCCCTTCTGTTCAGCTCCAAACGATCTCTCCTCCACTTTCAAACCCGAACCGTAGCCCGCTGTAGCTGGATTCATTCACTGACCCCTTCCTGGAGCATATGTGCTTTGCATTAAATAACAGTGATGTTCAATACTGAATTCGGAAAAACACTACTTTTTTAGCTGACGCTGTCTATTCCAAGGGGTTTAAGGTAATTTTTCTCTATAATCTGAAATTATAGGTTACACACTGTAAACTACTCAGAAAATAGGTTTTCCCAGTATTAAACTTAATCTTCAGAAAACAAATGTGTTAATGTCTAAGCCCACATGAATGACATTGCAATGGGACAAGTAAGTAAAGGGCCAGTTACTATTATTCTGTTCTTCAATGCACCTGACAAGCGTTCTCCGTATCACATGGAGCAAACCACAAGGGATTTGACTCTGCAGGCTCACAGAGACAGGTAGGAAATACATTAAATGGGCAATGTTATCCACCACTGACATTCACAAAGCTTCATGAATATCTAAGCCGCTCAGATTAAAGCTAGTGAAATTCATAGTTGGTTTTGCTTATTCACAGCCTGCAAGTTCCTGGCTCAGTACATTATGACTGCATGGGAAATAGAAACAAATTATTAAATCCAAAAACTATTTTCCCAAATTAAAAAAAAATGAACACAATAAGAACTAAAAGGTTTCAATTATTACTAATTGAGTCTTACTCTCCTAGGGTTTTAGTGGAACGCTTGAATTATTTGCATTTGATACTCGTATTGTTTAAGGATTTGCTGTGTAACTTGAACTCTATTAGAAAATAAAATTTTTTTAATTAGGATTGCAGATAAAAAGAATAACAACCTACAAAACGGAAGATGATGATAATCCTAGGAATTGCATCAGCTGAGGAGTTACAAGTCTTGCACAAAGCAAGGTGAAGTATAATCTGTAATTTGTGGATACCGAAGTTGAACGAGGAGACAGGAAACCTCTCTTCCCCAATTCCAGAGCAGGGACAACTCACATCTTCTGCAATTTTGCAAAATCCTATCAATCTGCTCAATTTCACTTACAGATGATACCTCAAATTAAGATACCGCCATCCCAATTCAGAGAGCAGGAAAAGCAAAGATGTGTGGCACTGATGTCTTGAAACAATCTGCAGGCACGCTAAGGCAGGCTGCCCACGGAGCCAGCGGCAGAGCTTATGGAGAGGCTGTATGCCCCAGCGCCCACGGGACACCAGCTAGTCCAGAGCAGGGGATTCTGCGGGAGGGAGGTGGTTCTCATACAGTCTGCTCTTCATCGTTTGTGACTTAGAAAAGAAACGCTGGATTTTCCTTTTGCTCCTGTATATATATATGTGTATATATATAGCGGGGGGGGAATGGGGGTTGCTGCAGAGGGTGCGGTTTGAAAAACAGCAGCTTGGCCTGCTCAGTGTGGCATGGCACGGAGGCAGTGCTTAGCAGTGCTAGGTATATCACTTTATTACTGTTATTAATACTGTTTTCTCTACCTTTGGGTCCTTCAGGTAAACCCTCCTTATTTTAACACAGGCAGCTTTACTTTTACCTTTTCTCTCCTTCTTTTCCCCGCCCCAAGGGTAAGAAAGGAGCGAGCAAGTGGCCGCACGGTGCTTAGCTGCCAGCTGCTTCAACCCACAACAACGGCAAACATCACTTTTACTACGACAGGAACTGTATATGCTGCATGAAATGAGGCACAGGAGTGCACATACACAAGAACCAGTAGCAGATGGTAAAAACAGATCGTCGTCTTCCTTCACATTTCCACAGCATCTAATATAGCAGAGCTTTGACTCCAAGCAAGGTATTTAAGAGCAAATGGAATACAAATTGAGTAACTGATTAAACAAACACAGGGTAAATGCTAGATTTCCTGAAAGGCTTTACAGAACGCTCCATAAAAATGAACAAAAAAAATCCAAATACAATATAAAGCTCAATATATTTTTCCATTGTTTTTCACTTTAAAAGCCAGTAGATGTCTTGAGCCAAAACAAAATAACGTAACAAGTAAAACCTCTCCTAGGTGCACACATAGATTTTACTAGACAAGAGCATTTTATAGCAGAGTAAGTAGATATACCGCTCACGTATAACTAGTCAAACACCCTTCAAAAAACCTGCTACTGAAATCCCAGGGGTTTGTAGTAAAACAGGTGATTCGTGACATCTGCTTTCAGACAGATGCTAAAAACCTATTTGTTCAGCAAAAGTCTCATCGTGAAAAAAAAGTCAATTATGGATTTCAGTGAATGAAGCAGTTTGATAAAGACTCTTGAGCTTCATTTATAACGATCTAAAGATTAAAGTTGTGTGTATCAGGATTCACTCCCTTAACTATCCTTCATACACTGAATGATGCCACGTGATACTTATCTAGGGCTTTATTACTCTGGAAAAGAGCAGTTACTTCAAAAGATTGCCCTTCTGGGAACAACAGCATATAAATCAGCCCAGCACACTGCACTGTCACCCTGGGCTGGACCACACAAGCCTAAGCGTTGCATTTTAGATCCCAGTACCTCCACTCTGCTTCAGAATGAAAAATGCCTGTGGGTTGGCCAGTGACTTGGTCTCCCTTCCTTACACCACCACTGGGTTTCTTTGCTTTAGTAAGATGCGAAACATGCAGTTTCCCAATAGCAATGAGTGCAAGAAGACAGGCAACGCAGTTTTTAATTACTCCTCCTTGTACGTACCATGCACTGCTCTAGGGCTGAGTGTTCCCTCGCGTTGTCATCAGCAGGGAAACCTCCGCACGCACAGCGGCTTGCAGGTATGCCAGACAGTGCCCTGGTCTGGGGTACCCGCTGCTATAAACTGTTCCTATCTGGAAATGGGAACATTCTGTGTGTGGCAATAGTGATGTTTCTATGAAAAAGTACTTGAAAGAAAAAACTTGGAATCACAGCTATAAATTCAGTATATCATGTAGTCAATCAGTGATCTCCAGGACATTGCTGAAGATAAGAGCGGCTCAAACTATGTGGTTAGTTTTTATTTTCACTGGCTCACAGACCTAGTGGTCTGTGAAAGACATTTGAACCTTGCTTATCACGCACAATCAGCAACCAGCTTTGGTCTCCAGCACCTTTCGGGTACAACTGCCAGGCTGAATCTCAAGGCAGTGAGGCCACACAGATGAAGTGCAAACTTTGCATCAAGCCAGAGGAGTCAAGGTCCAGAACTTGGACGCAATTGCCAGAGTGATTTAAGCCAGAATACAGATTTTTAACTGACTGATTAATCTATTTGTAAAATTAATGCATTTGCCTGAAAGACATTAAAACACACAGGTCTCCAGATCTATATAAATTACTCGTACAAGAACGGATACACCACAGTCAGCACCCTATTGACACAGAAAAATGAGGTTTTTCCAGATCTGAATCTTCTAGGCAAACAACTTCAGCTAATACTGCCTGCAAACTAGAGACAAGGTTTATCTTACTACTGCAAAGGAATTTCTCTGTAAACACATTTCAGACCATCTTTCCTCTAACATCTAAACATTTGTATACTATGTATATTCCATGTAAATATTTAAAGATTCATCCCAGGCAGAAATGAGGAACATCCAGAAAATGTCTTTTGTGACTAAGATATGGGATAAGAAAGATGTGTAAAAGAAGAAAAGACTTCTCGATAGCATCAAAATGACCTGCAAGTATTCACCCTTCCGTAGGTCTCTATCCCCCTACGGTGCCTGTTTCGTCTAACTGCCCGCTGCAGTTGTTCATTAAAGCCAGCCTTTAATCCCGGCCTTCTTTCTCCCGTGTTCAGCACCCTCAGACAAGCCTCACTGGCCATCTAAGCAAAAGGTCGTGTTCAATAGCTTCTGGCATTTGTGATACTTCCTGAATAAGTAGAGTCTCAACTGATGTCAACCTTTCTCCACCTTACTTGGCAAAGGAGAAATCTCCTCAGAACAGATTTTTTTGTATGAGGATGTTCTTAGTCTACACTTGCTTTTGGTTTGGGTTTTTTCCTACTTACAAGATGCAAAGCTACGTGCAGATTTCACTGAATACAAAATTTCCTGCCTAAACTCAAAATTACCTTTCTAGACACTGATAATTGCAGATGCAATAAAGCAGACACCAAGCCATCAGAACCTTTTTTTTTTAGTTTAGTTGCTACATTTGAACTACAGTGCTAAAATAAAAAAAAAAGAAGTTTTTTGCTCATCTGAAACAGAAGCATTCCTTAAAAACCAGTGATGTTAATCTCATCTGGGGAAGAACAGCTCAACAAGCAAATCAGAACACAGTCTTGCTGTTTCTGTGTTGCGAAAACGCTGTATGACTACGTCATTATACTCTGCCCTAGAAATACACTTGCCGAACAATCACACTGCTGCCAGTGCTCTTCAGAGGCCCACAGCTTATCAAAAAAGGGAATCGTATTCATGAGTGAAGCTGTTTGGGGGCATCTTTAACTGTCTATAAAATATGATATTAAAAAAATCTGTCTGTTTTTTTCTAACTGGTACCACCATTACGACCTTGGGCCACTTACGGCATGTTTGTTTCCACATTTTATTGTCTATGAAATAATACTGATATAAAAACATAAAAAATGAGTAACTGCTGCAATATCAGTAGATTTGCTGCTGCTACTCTGGCTATGTACCTAATTAAGCTGTAAGATGGAAATAGATGGTGCTAGATTTTGATCCAAATATGTATCTGAAATTCAGCATTGTTTTCTCCCAAATGGGACTGCAGCATTTTATTCCATGGACAAATAGCTTTTTTTGGTTTTATGAAATCAGATGTTATTACAGTACAGTCCTCTGACAAGGAACATGGTTTCCTTAGCCAGAAGCCAAAGGCACAACCACTTAAATCGTGTCCCTCTGCTGGAGGGGTTTTCATTTCTCCAATTACCGTGTCTCTAATTATGTTTTCTATCTCCAGTTATAGTCAGACTTGGCAGGTCTGGCTCCATCAGCCCACTGGAACTCATTTACCCCAAAATGCATAAGCAGGATCAAGCACATAATCTTTCCATGTATCCCAGTTGTAGCACATCTGTTCTCAACAGTGCTAGGTTCATTCATTAAAGTTAATAGGAAATTAATAACCAGCCCCACTGATAATGACTAAGCAAGGAATTTCGCAAGGAAGAACTATTATAGTCACCCGCAAGTGTATCGGGGGTGGGGGATTATCTTGTATAAGGCCAAGAAATAAATAATGCTAAACATAAATGTACTTGATGCCCTATATAAGAGGGTAAAACTGCCCTTGATATTGCTCTGTTCTTGCTATGATTCTCCAGGCAACAACCTAGAGTCAGACAAGTAATATAAAAGATGACAATTACTTTTACTGTTAAATTCTATTTTTTTCTATTTATCAAAGTAATATACTCTTTTTTCAAATAGAATCAGTAAGAGTCAAAATCAGAATCAGTCAAAACCTTACTTAAGAAAAAAATTTGGTTTTAGATTTGTTTTACCTTTTCTATCTTAATCTTCCCTTAGAAGTGGAAAATTTTCCCCATGCAGCTTGCTAGAATAGCTTGTAAAGTTCAGAAATTTGAAATGCAGGCTATTTTAGCCATTAAAAAGTCAAATCTGTCAATCACAAACTATTAATGATAGAAGACTCTATAAATATTATTGTGACACTTGGAGCAAATACTTCACCAAGAATGTAACGCTTCTGAGAGATCTGCAACTGGTCAAGGGTTTGAAAAACTAATCTTTCATGAATGGAGTTTCATATAAATTAAAATAACTCCATACAAAATCTGGCAAAGAACAGGTCATCGCTACCTGCAGCACAGGCGCACTGAAGGAGCTGCTTGGAAGCCATCCAGCATTGCGAAACAACCTGCCTCAGCCTGCAGCTTCCAGCAAGTAACTGTCAGCCACCCTGGGGTGCAGACAAGGTGCCTTTCCCACGCATCATCAACATCTCCACGCAGTTTTAACTGGCGAGCAATGAGAGAGCTTTAGTCAAACCCAGGCTTGCCCACGGTGATCAGCTAAACAATTACAGCTTTTGCGCAGGCTCACTGAATTATCAAAGCTCAGGGACAAAATTATGTAAAATTCAATGCCTAATTGATGTTCAAATTATTTAAACTTCAACATACAAAAGATAACTTTTAAAATGAGAATTCCCTGCGTTTAACAGAGAATTAAAGATTGGTTCATGGCTCCCGGAAACCTGAGACCTGAATGACCAGTCCCACAGGGAGTTAATTAGACACTGCACAAGTGAATGTAGACCCGGGGTTTTCTGTTGGCTGCAAGCATTCCAACTGGAAGAGTTTGAAGTGTTCAACAGCCAGCCCAGCAAGTTCCCAGTGTGACTTTCTCTGTACACTCACAGTAGCCATTACTTGGTCAACATCACGACCGTTCTCCAGGGGACAGACGTGGGCCTACAGAAGCTCCCCACAGCGAGCCCCCGTCGTGTACCTGAGCAGAGACCACTCTACTAAAACGTACTCCTCACTCCGCAGACATGCTGATGGACAGCCATAGAAGGATGGGAAGAAGTGGGAGCAAACATTCAGCGTTTCCACGGATCCTTTAGTGGACAGTACAGATCCCTTCAGGCTGTGCTGACAAGATTTATAGTCACTGGTGCCACGCAACTGCCATGGAGACTCAGAGTTTCTGCCTGGGGCTCCATGTCTGTGAAATTTAGAGGAAAGTCCATTAACGGGCAACAGAAATTCAGTCTTTCTCCTGACAGAGCAGCAAGAAAAAAGCTCCATGGGGGAAAAGGAAATATCACGGATTTTCCTCTCCTCAGTTTTTACGCTGCAATCTGAGAACAGTACTAATCACTTCTTTCCAGCTTTCTGCTAAACTGACAAACCTCGTCAACATCCAGCTGGGATGGCCATTGTACAGATGGGCACTTTGAAGTGCAGGAAATTAAAAGTCATATTTCAAAAACGTCTCAAATTTCATTACTTGGTTTTCAACGGGGGGGGGGCAGTCTACAAATCCGGAGTGCACTTTAAGCAGTAGTTACTAGGAAAAGATGACGTTCAATGCTCTTGAATTTAGAAAATACAAATGGCTAATATTAGATACTTGTACAGTGTGGAGGTTCCAAAAATGAAGGTTTTACTTGAAAACAGGAACTTCACTTATTTGCCCAGAGTCCAGTATTAAATTAGTAAGTGAGAACAGGCTTGCTTCTTTCCCGTATTTTCTGTATGTACAGATGAAACGACTTTGTCAGTAATGAAAATGGCAGAGAAGATTCAGTATCACGCTTTTCCTTCCCAAGTGGGACTAGCAGAATTAATTGATAAGATCTTTTTGGTTAAAGTTCACCACCTGTTTCTGAAAGAAGCAGACACACATTCACCTTCACAAGTTAAAAGCTACCAGCCCCGCGCTGTAAAACAATAACCTTTTTCTAATCACTTCCAAACCATCCAGGCATTCCGTGTTCACATCAGAACACAAAAGATTTCCTGCGGCTGGAAATTATCAGCGTGGTTATCAGGCTCTACAGGTGACATGACACAAATTCATTTTGTACAGCTTGTGATATATGCACTGCTGTCACAGTCAATATTTTGATATCTCCACAGATGAGCGCAGGGTTCTTTAAGTGCCAAGAGAAACACAGCTATCTAAGAAACAGAGCTCTGAAAATCTGTAGGAGGTTTTACATCTGCAGTGGCAGACACACATTTCCATCACAAGGGAAGCTGCAATGGCAATTTAGCACCCGCTCTGCATTGCTAACAGTCTTGCATCAGCTGAGGAGTTTGTCTAAATTGCCGACCAGGGGCCACAAACAACATAGAAGAATTTCGTTCCTCTCACAATGGAGAATTTTCTGGCTCTAACAAATCCTCCGTTTTGCCATCCTACTTACAGTGCTAGCAATGATATTCATTACAATGCTAAATGTTAGTCGACTGTTTTCCTTAACAGCATAATCATTTCAGTGGCATGTTTTCATGGGCCAGATGGCATTCCTTATGTTTTGATTTCTCAGAGATAATATCTGCTCCAAACAAACAGCCCCATCTTGATTTTTCACAACAAGGACAATCAGCCACTGGAATAACCCCCTCAGGGAAGTGCTGGAGTCTCCAACACCAGACAGTTTTAAGATATGGCTGGACAGGGTGCTGTAGCCATCTTATCTAGACCTTGTTTTTCCCAAGAAAGGTTGGACCAGATGATCCTTGAGGTCCCTTCCAACCTGGAATTCTATGATTATTTCAGCTATCCCATATGAGCTTTTTTTTTAAAAAAAAGAGTATTTTCCTGAGCGCATTGCAAACATGCCATTCTATTACTGAATTGCATGAAGTTATTGAAGAACATTACATCTGGAAAGTTTCTAGTAACCAGGATGTCCCGGTTTGGGCTAGACTTCCTGG
>NW_010399435.1:0-2592 GCF_000710305.1 Buceros rhinoceros silvestris
CTCTGACTCCAAACCCGGGCAGATGGAGCTCGTTTAGCCTTGTAAGGCATCCATCATCTAAGAGAAGGATACTCTAACCAAACTTACGACCTGAGGACTTCGCTGTCACCGTCCAAGCTCGCTAGGCCCTGGCAGATGAACCTCAGGTGTAAAGGGTGGAGCCAGTTCCGCGCACGCTGGTGCCTCACCTAAAAAATCCACTGCACAGGCCCGAAGGGTGCACTCATCGCTTGCAGTGAGCGTGGGAAAAGCCCTTCCCAGATCTTCGTTCGTGAAGCCAAGCCATGATGATGATGATCCTTAAGTGCATTCCCACAGGGCTGCTCTCAATCCCATCATCCCCCAGTCTTGATAACATGGATTGCCCTGATGTGCATGCAGGACCTTGCCCTTGGCTTTCTTGAACCTCATAAGGTTCACACAGGCCCACTTCTCCAGCTTGTCCAGGTCCCTCTGAATGGCATCCTGCCCCTCATCCTGTCCCTCATTTTTGTCAACTGCACCACTCATCTTGATGTCACCTGCAAACTTGCTGAGGGTGCAGTTCATCCCACTGTCTGTGTCACTGTCTGAAAATATTAAACAGCACTGGTCCCAGTATGGACCCCTAAGCAGTACCTAAGGGACACCACTTGTCACTGCTCTCCATCTGGAAATGAAGCCATTGACCACTACCCTCTGGGTACAACCACCCAACCAATTCCTCATTCACCAAACAGTCCACTCATCTAATCCATGTCTCTCCAATTTAGAGAGAAGGATGTTGTGGAGGACCATGACAAAGGCCTTACAGAAGTCCAGATAATGACATCTATAGTCCTTGCCTTGTCCACCAATGCAGTCACTGCATCATAGAAGGCCACTAGATTGGTCAGGCAGAACTTTCCCTTGGTGAAGCCATGCTGGCTGTCTTGAATCACCTCCCTGTCTCCCATATGCCTTAGCAGAACTTCAAAGACGATCTGTTCCATGAATCTTCCCAGGCACAGAGGTGAGGCTGACAGGTTGGTAGTTCCCCATGTCCCCTTTTCTACTCTTTTTACAAATAGGTGCAATGTTTCCTTTCTTCCGTCACCAGGGACTTGACCTGACTGTTTCAACTTTTCAAATATATACTCTATATCTAATTTCGTATGCCCAACCACACAGACAAGAGTGAACTCTGCAAATAATATTGATAAATACAACACATATGGGACTAGGTGATTTTACATTTATGATGTATTGATAAATAACAGGGATGAGAATCTTCCTATTCTAAATGGAAGTCACTACACGGGAGCTCTTGTCTTCATAGTCCAGCTTGTACTACAGCTACCGATGAAAAGACTCTACACCTTGGACAGAACAAGAGAAGTACATTCTGGAAAACATCATCTTTGGGATATCCTGGCTTCCTTCTTTAATTAAACAAGCATAAAATTACCAAAATATCTTTTTTGTTGTTGTTGCTGTCGTTGTTCCTGATGTACCCATGATATTTCTAAGACCTTAAACTGAACAAAAGAAATTCCAACTGGAGATATCCAAATGATGTTGATTACAGAAAATTCTCTGGACATTCAGGACAACATTTTCAATGCACTTTACAAATGGAAAAGTGTTCAAACAGAAGTGAACCTTTCTGTGACTTCACTTCCACTTAATGAAGTATTTGAATGCACAGACTAGTAGCTCTAATTTGTTTCATTAATGCAATTGCTTGATTTCATGAATAAACCTTTTTCCTCAAAGAGTAAATCTGTAGAGGTCATCTAGTATTTCCTATAATTAATTTTCTGTGCAGAGGCTGAAAATTAGCATACCATGCACATGTTCCTGCTTTGTGTTAGGGAAAATTGTCCCTTCGCATTTTCTTTCTACTTCCTAACCCAAATCCTTTTCCACCGTAATTATCTCTAGCTTCAGTAACATGTCCTGGTTTCCTGCATTTCTATCCCAAAATGATCAATGCAGAAATTATTACCTTATAAAGTGGATACTGCTCCAATTCTGTCTCATTTCAATCTCTTACCTTGGTTCTTGCTGGTACCTACTGGAACACAGTTTGGCTTGGGTGGGCGTAAGCTTTGCTGGAATAAACTGACTAGATTGCTTGGCCCAAAGAGTCACGGTAAATGGAGTTAAATCTGTTTGGCCAGTCAGAAGTCGTGTCCCCCAGGGCTCAGAATTGGCGCCAGTTCTCTTTAATGTCTTTATCACTGATCTGGATGAGGTGATTGAGTGCACCCTCAGTAAGTTTTCAGATGACACTGATTTAGGTGGGAGTGTTGATCTGCTTGAAGGTAGGGAGGATCTACAGAAGGACTGGCACAGGGTGGATGGATGGGCTGAGGCCAATAGTATGAAATTGTCCTGGTTTGAGCTAAAGCTTCCTTGTTTTGGGTAATGGACAAATAGAATTATTCCATGCAAATACGATAATTCTGCATTTAATTGGTTAAGGGAGTCAGGTGCAGTGTTACGTGGTCAAGGATATAAAGGCAGCAAGCAGTGGGAGGATCCCTCTCTCTCGGCTTCTGGACTCCCACGAAGAGAGGACTCCCAGGACTCTGCTCTGCCGCTGACCAGGCCCGAGCAGGCGGCACCCAG
>NW_010399435.1:2849-4632 GCF_000710305.1 Buceros rhinoceros silvestris
CCGACCTGCGTACCGGCCCAGGGCCTGAGGACCACACCTCGGGATCGCCTGAAATCTACAGACTACAGACTCCGAACTGCACTTGCCATGAGTCCTGTGTCATCTGAAAATGGTGAGAATATCCGAGCTCTCGCCTGGCTATTTCCGTACGGGGAGCCTTCCAGCGGCACGAGGGGGCTCTTTTCCACCGCCTCCCCTTCCTTGCTGCAGCCAGAAGTTTGCTTTCTCCACTTGGAACCACAAGGAGCGAAGCAAGGCTTTTTCCACTCTTATCTCATCGTTGGCTGCCTGCCAAAGAGCTGACTGCCTGCCGAAGAACGGGCACTGGCCTTGAACAGACTGTTAAGAACTCCAGCTATCTGAGTCCTCTCTTCGTGGTTTTTTTTTTTTGGTTTGTGCCTATATATATATATAGTTGTGTGAATTCATCATTTATTAAAAGTTTGTTTCAGCTTTTCCGAATGCAGACCGAGGTGTGAATTTCTTCCTTCCCCTTTTTAAAACCTTTCTGTCTCTGTTTAGGACAGAAGGATTCGTTAAGGTAATTAGAGGAGTGGGTACCTCGGTCCCTTGACCCTTAACACCTCCAAATTTGATTTGTGTAAGGAAGGAAACAGGAGAGAGTTCCTCATGAATTACATTGTTGACTCATTTTGCTATTGAATTCTGGCATACCAAGACTGTGTCACTAAACAGTGTTTAGTTTAAACATAAAGGTTATTCAACTGTAATGCCTCATTGCACAATCTTCAGAAAATAGGGAGTTTATTTCTACCACCAGACTTTTAACAACCCCCGTCCTCAGGCTTGGGGAACAGTGGCCTGAAAGCTGCCCAGCAAAAAAGGACCTGGGGATGTTGTTTGATAGTTGGCTGAATATGAGCCAGCACCATGCTCAAATGGCCAAGAAGGCCAATGGCATCCTGGCTTGTATCACAAATCGCATGGCCAGCAGGAGTAGGGAACTGATTGTCCCTCTGTACTCGGAACTGCTGAGGCCACACCTTGAGTACTGTGTCCAGTTTTGGAGCCCTCACTACAAGAAGGACATTGAGGTTCTGGAGCATGTTCAGAGAAGGGCAACAAAGCTGGTGAAGAGTTTAGACAACAAGCCCTATGAAGATTGGCTGAGGGTACCGGGGTTGTTTAGCCCGGAGAAAAGGAGGCTAAGGGGAGACTTTCTTGCTCTCTACAACTCCCTGAAAGGAGGTTGTAGTCAGGTGATTGTTGGTCTCTTCTCCCATTTAACAACTAATAGGAGTAGAGGAAATGGCCCTAAGTTGCTCCATGGGAGGTTTAGGCTGGACGTTAAGAAAAATTTCTTCACTGAGAGGGTTGTAAAGCAGTGTAGCAGTTTGCCCAGGGAAATGGTGAAGTCACCGTCCTTGGATGTATTTAAAGGACGTGTAGATATGGTGCTGGGGACTTGATTTAGTGTCAGAGGACTTGTCAGAGCTCTTGGGTTAATGGCTAGACTTGAAAATCTTAAAGGTCTTTTCCAACCATAATAACTATGATACTATGAAAAAAAAGTTTAAAACATCTACTGTTTAAAATATGATTAACAAATTGTGCATCTGTCTGTCCAAATTTGCTGGAAAGGAGAGGTCAAATTATGCTCACTTCTTCTTTGGAAATGTTGAAAAGATGCCAAGTCCCTAGTTTTTCTGTCTTGCTTTGATTTTTAAGACCATTTGTCATTTGTCAATAATTCTTCAATGAAAACGTTAACAGCTCATTTAGTATGTTGAATATTATAAAATTCAGAATATTAATATATATA
>NW_010399436.1:0-1066 GCF_000710305.1 Buceros rhinoceros silvestris
TAAGAAAATAATAAAATATATACAAGTATATAAAAAATCACTACTGAATTTCTCCAAAGGTGATCACACCACCACTGACACTGCAGGGCAGGCACTGGGGAAGTCCCAAACTAGACTCAGTGGCAGATGGGAACTGGAATCAGCAACTGGATTCAGGAACTCACAGATGGGGATTAAAGGCAGAAGAATGGACAAAGTCCTCCTTGGACATCTGTGATTGAAGAAGAGGGCTTGACCTTTGTGATCTCTCAGCTTTATAACGAGGATGACGTACATGGAATGGAATACCTTGTCAGTCACCTGCCCTGGGCACTCCTCCCTGCAAGTGCAACCTTTTCACTTACTTACAATCCTTTCACTTTTGGCACTCCAACACGTTACACAAGATTCAGCAGCGAGCTTGGTCTTCATAGGAGAACGCATAAGCAAGAGCCTTTCTGCACACCAAGTATAACTATAAGCACCAAGTGCTATCACTTCTCAAACATTGTCTGAAACAATATGCTGGTAACTTCAGAATGTGCAGTCACTTAGAAGAGACTGAGCTGAAAAGTAAAATCACCAGAGAATTGGTTCTGTTCTAGCTCAAACCAGGACAGACCTCCAATGTCGAGGTGCAAAAGGGCTTGTCTCCAGTGGAATATACAGCAAGAGGGGCATCTGGGGAAGAAAATCAACCCTTTGAGTCAACAAAGTCTCTGTAAAAATCAGGAAAGCAAGTCCCATGGAGAATCCTGGTAGACTTACAGAGTCTTTAATATGCCATAGCTAGCAGCCTGCTGGAGCAATACATTACCAATGCGCAAGGGCTCCTATTTTGGGTTATTCATGTTCGAACAGCCAAAGTGGGAGATTTGGAAAGAGGGGTGGAGTGAAAGGGTGCACTGATACAGTACGCTCTCTGGCTGTTGCTAGGTGACCCTCTGACATTAAGCTGGCACTGGTGCAGTTCAGAGGAATGAAGCTTTTAAATACTAAAACACCCACCTGACATTGCTCTCCTTGCTTGTGAGCTCTGAACATCCTGTCACCAATGTTGGCCAGTCCCTATAATGAGCTCCTGCTG
>NW_010399436.1:1238-2085 GCF_000710305.1 Buceros rhinoceros silvestris
GGCTTCAATTAGACCTGCACGGCATGTAAGATGCTACTCAGGGAAGTTATGGGCAGCCTGGATCTGGATGTTCTGCATGGCCAATGCTGGGGAAGCAGCCCTGCAGTGACAGCAGAGACAAAGACCTAGTTTGGATCCCTCAAACCAAGGCTGCCTGCTACTAGCAAGGCAAAGAAATCTGCACTGCTTTACAAGTAGCTTAAGAAACTCGCTACGTCTCCTGGCCATCTGCTGCCATTCAGTAGCACAAACATTTTGTTGAAGCAGCAAACCTTCCCAAAACACAGTGATTTCCTTCCACATAAAGGGGCCCCAAATTACTCAAAAGCTCCTACAGACATTTCAACGTTTCACTATTTGCCTTCTTAGTTTTTACTGGGACTGCTTGTAATGATAACAAAAGGTTTAAAAAAGGTATTTTTAAATATATATTTTTAAAAATACATATTTATACAGATCGAGCAGCTTCAAATATATATTTGCAGGAGGACCTTTCTGGCTGAAAAAGCCAAATGGCTCCTTTCTCACTGCTAAAAATCTTGCAAACCCTACGGCTAATTTTATGGAGGCTCTTACGTCCGGATTCATTGGGTCTGTTTCTGCCATGCTTACTGCAAGTATCAGCAGCTTGCTCAGCAAGGCTCTGTTCTTAAGAAAAAACTCGCTTCTCCACAAGGAAAGCACTAGATAGATTAGGTGGGAACATGCTAAAAATAATCCCCTCTCTCTTCAGGCACACCACCTTCTTTCAGAAACATCTATACTAACTCATCAGCTACTCTGTTGTTTATCCCCACCAGACCCTGAGGTCCATCAATTACCTGAGCTCTCACTTCAGCTCTTTCCC
>NW_010399436.1:2177-10437 GCF_000710305.1 Buceros rhinoceros silvestris
TTTCCCTCAGGCTGACATCCTTCCTCTCTCCCTGTTGGTGCTAGGAAAAATCTTGTTTTCTTTGTACTTCCTTCTCCCTCCCCTCTGCTGACACATACATGGATAATTCCTTCCCTCCACTCTGAATGGGGAGCACGGAAACCACCCTCTCCCACACATGCTCCCACTGTACCACTGTTCAGGCACAGCCATGCCCACACCAGCCTTTCTGCACAGCCACAGCTGCCCTGTGCTAGCACAACATGGGACAGATGGCTTGTCACCACCACAAGAGAAGACTTAAGCCAATACAAATCCATTTCTCTTTTAACTTTACTAAAGTGGTGGTCTGAAATCTATTTCCACCCCTCCAAGGTTTCACACTCATTCCCATTCTCATGTCGCATCATAGCTGCACGTTTCCAGCCCAACCTGCAGAGCACGGTACCAAACATGGAGGGAACTCCACAATATCTCATACCACTCAACCTCTCTCACCTAGGATGATTTAAACAGCTGTTTTTGCAGAGGAAAGTGAGTGTTTGTGGAGCTGTTTGGCCCTCAGTAATCAGCACTTCCAAGGGCACTGCACTGGGGATTCAATTGCTGGGAAGGGAGCTGAGGAGAATGTACGGTCTGAGACATCTCATGGCCATAAACAGGTATTACCTTGCACTCAGCAACTGAAACACAGCAGCTCCGACCCTGACTGGGAGGGGCTTTCACAAAGACGCACATGGTACCTGCTGAGTGGTACGTCCCCTGACGCTAATTTAAGCATGCAGTCACATTCTTGCAGGACCAGCTTGACTCACAGTAGCCATTAAGACTGGAGAACAGGAACTCAGTGCCCTGGCACAGTAATAGTCACATTGCCAACAAAAAAGTACTTTACTATACACATCTAACAAGAAAATTTGGCTGGCTAATATTGCCATTTAAGGTTTAATCTTTCTATTTTCAATACTGTTGCTGTGCCATCACAGAAGAGCTTATTCTTCTGATTAATTTCATTTTCTGTTGGCTTTATTTCCTTGGGGAAAGAGCAATTTCTTCTGTGTCTGCAAGCACCAGACACTTTAAGGGATGAATGCCCTTCAGGATCTTCTTGGTGGGTCATCATGGTAGGAAAAGATATTCAGGTCTTTACAGCCACACACTCAAGAGTGCAGCTCTTCTCCTCTCCTCTGTTTATACACAGCTTTGGACCTGCGACTCAGGAGTACGGCTCCAGCATCACCAAAACTGCCCTAAGATCTTACAATACAGCAAATATCTAGATTGATAGCAAATCATTTCACTAGCAAAACAAACAAGTTAAGGAACACATTAGTCAATAAAAAGCAGGAATTAAAAATCATTTTCTAAACAGACCCAAGCAGACTCCTCAGTTCACTGTCTGGAATAAATGGAAAGCTGGGATATTACATTTTTGGGCTGTCCAAACCTGTGCTCATAGTCTCTTTCACCAGAGAAAAGTGACCTGATCACCATGCTGAATTTATCCTCAAGTACCTCTCCATGGTGCAGCTGGATTAACATCCTGAAATTGGGGAGGCAGACACCAAGCCACATCAGTTTGCTGGTTCTATCCAGCAAAATAATATATATGTACTTTCTTCAGCCTTGTCCAGTGATCTCAGGGAGTACCACCACACACAGCAGGTAGGCATGTGTCTAAGTGTATCACAAATCACAGCCCAATACACAATAAACAAGAGGGACTCTACAGCAAGGGCAACACCAGAATCCGTGTCCGGAGTCACAGAAGAGAACTTGAAGCCTACGCACTCCTCTCCACCTCAGGGGGCAGACAGCTCACTGCTTTGCAGGGATGCTATGTGTGGTGACAGTACAAAAGCAACAGCGTCCTACTGAGGTTTGATAAAACCCTGTGAGGATACTACTGAGCATCTCACAAAAGATTTCAGTCATTACTTCATGTTTGGATAGTTCCAAGTAGAAGAGAACGGCATCTTAGGTTGGGCAGTTCTCTGACACCACAGTGTGGAAAAAGCATTCAACTAATTTTTAAAACAGGACCAGTGGAGCCCAGCAAAGGTGAGATGTCACTTTGAAAGTTTGTCTCAGCCCTGTGAATGAAACCAGGTCCTGTAATCCTCAGCCCATCTCCCCAGTAACAAGACCTCAGACGCTTAGCAAATACATATAGTAAAAATACATGCAACCAGAAATCAGGCTGAAGTTTCAGTCCAGCCAAGCCAGATGGAGCCTTTCCATCACTGCCATTCACTTTTAAATTGTTTATAATGCATTTACTTTGAGAGACCAGAACTGTCAAACCAATAGCACAGGGAGGAGAGAAGCCGTCACAGAGTGCAGCTGCCACAGACAGTAAGGCTGTGAACACATGACGCAGAGCACCTACCCTTGCAAAGCGCAGCAAGCCTTCCGACAAGTGTCTGGACTGCTGTTGGCTTCATGCCTCTCCAGGCATGAGCTGCGGGGCCATCTGCAAAGCATCTGATGCTAAAGACCACACAACTATGTCACCAAACTTGGCATGACTTCAAAAGGTGATGAAAGGGAAAGGTATTCAGACTACGTGAAAACAGAACTCAGCCATTCATGTCGGGCCAGATTCTGGCGCTGTTTGGTACTTCAGTGGGGCTGACACTATCCAGGAGGAAGAACAGCATCTAAATCCAGCCCTCTATCTAGCTGGCCGCAGCCTGCACACTGCAATGCTTTGGCCCAAGGACCTCAGCAGCACAAGCAAAACTAAATGCTGGCTTCCTGAGTATGACAATACTAGGCCTGGCTACTTCTGCTGCAGGAGAGCAGGGACCAGAGGTCAAACTCCCAGAGGTCTCTGCTTCTGGCACTGCTGGAGGGGTGGCAGTGGTGGGCACGGTGTGCTGCTTCCACAATCCTCTCCCTCAGCAGCAGGAGCATTTGGGGGCTCTGTAAGAGCTGGCCAGGCAGGGTGACAGGGCCCAGGCTGGGTGCTGGGCATCATGAGCTGCCAGCCATGGCAGCATGATTCGCCAGTCACCTCTGCTGCTTTCTGTTTTTTCCAACAGTGCACAAGCTTTAAGGCAAACTCAGTAGTTGCTGCCTGTTACCAACTAAACCCCTTCCACCGCATACACCCTTCCAAGGATGCCACTCTGAAAAGCAGGGATAAAGCACTTCATTATAGAGTACCAGAAAAAATTATGTTGACTATTCAGTTTCTCTTATTTTTGTCATCATTTCAGAGACAAGGAAAAACTAACATTCCAATTCCTGCAGTTCTGCTCTTTTTCCCCCAAATAAGTTTCAGCCAAAATATTGCAGCCAACTGTACTGTAAACGATGACAAATAATCCTTTGAATAGTTGCCTGTTATTTTACATCAGACGTATATATTAAGAATGACTGTCTTCTCCAGTGGAAAAACAGTCATGAGTTTAATGCCAGAAGAATACAACAGTCGGAAAGATTTGCTGGAACTGGGATCACTGCAAGATGCTCAAGAGGACTTGATGACTGAGTAATGGTGAAAAAGCTGCACTGGAAGAATGAAATATGAACACCATCCACAGTCATCAAAGTGTAATTTGCTCTGTTTAATAAAGAGCTGGTTTTATGCTCAAGGGGTGATTTAAAGAACAATTCTCCAGGTTGCTTTCTGATACGTGCACAGTTAAATGTGAATGTACCTCTTAGGTTTTTTTCCAGGGCGAGAACAAGCTTGGACTGCCATCCTTCCAACAGGATTTCAGTATTTCATCTTACACAATGTAACTACCAATATTCCCTGTGTTTAGGAAGAGCTCTCTGCTTAGAGCACACAGCTTTTACATGACTTGGGTCTTTCTGCACCTTTCCTCGTTTCTCCACTCCTTGGGGCTATATGCTTTAAACATAGACCAGCTCTGCCAAATTCAAGCACCTGCACCAAAACGGAGCCACACACAGAGAATGACTTCAGAGGCACTGAGGCACGGTCACCTCTTACCTCAACACAGGGGTGTGACACAACCAGGGTGTGCACCGACCTGGCAAACAGGAAGAACTCCCACATGCCACGGCACATATGTAATTTATGAAGCACTAACGGTGGGCCAGGGGTTACGAGCTTGATCAGTGTGAGGTACAGCACGTGCTGCTTGGGAAACGTATAATACATAACCTATACAGATTGTAACTATCCTGAAAGTGCTGTGAACCGTACAAAACATGCTGAAGCTTGAACACACATTTGCGGAACCTCTGAGGGGCAGAGGAGGAGAGAGGACCTTACATTACATCCTAGAGCAGTCCTGGGGAACCAGGGAGGAGGAATCAGTGCCTGCAGAGCTACACGTCTCAGAATCCCAGAAGCTGAGTGCCTTAGGGAAGGCAGGATGCAGAACGAGAGGTCTAGGGGACACCAGGATCCCCTCCAGGACAAAGGAAGCAGGGAGGGCTCAGCAGCCTGCACAGGTCTTTCTGGCGACTAGAGACGCACGAGCTGTCAGCACAACCTTTCATCTCCCCAGGCAAGACAAGACCATGCAATGAAGGACCCACTGTCTAAACATTGTTTGATGCTGTTCTTGTTCACTCTGCTACCACTATAGCAGTTAAGCACTCAACCATGTGGTTCACCATATAAAAAGCTCCTTTTCATTACAAGCTTGTCTAAAGTTTAAAGAGGAACCAGGGAAATCCGACATTTTCCAGGCGCTTGTATGCCCCCAAGGGAAATGAATCCTACCACAGATGTGCTGCAGGCAAAAGCTGCAGGTGCCTGCAAGTAAGAACAAATGTGGCATTTGGGATCAGAGCACCAGGAGTCCATCTGGCCAGGTACAGAGTCAATGCAAAATCCCCTCACTGGTCTAAATGTCACTTTGGTGAGAGGCAGGCAGTGGAGATGCACACTAAACCATACCGTCCCTCTAAATCCAGGGTGTGGAGGAAAGCTTAGAAATGTGTGTCCCGAGACTCAGACACAGACAGCAAAACAAAAGATCTCAGCAGTTCTCATTTTTTAAATCTTGTGCTTTTGAAGCCACTGTCTTGATCTTGGCAGTGCTTATTTTGGCACTGCAGTTTATGAACATTCAACACAGACTGAAAGTTTTGCAGCCAACAGCGCAGCAGAATAAGCAGCAGTATAGCAAACACATGTAAGCAAATGTAAACGTGATTTCAAAGGTTTTATACTGGGTCACGCATAGTGAAGGACCTTCCAGATGACCTTCCATTTCAAGAGACCCATCGCTCCTCTACTGTCCTGAAAATGTAAGCCATGCCACTCCTCAGAGGCTGTGGTGTCGGTGTTGGTTGCCAAAATGCAAGTTTTCAGCCCACACTGAAGTGAAACCGTTGCTGCTTTATGGGGCTGAAGAAAAGACAAGCGGCTATTTGGGAGGGAGAACGCACATCGGGGAGCGTTGGCACCTGCCTGAGGAATCAGTGCAGCATGTGCAGGGCTGGGACTTCCCTCTCAAGGCTGCACAAGAGCTCAGTATGCCTGCAGCTGCGGGCAGAAAAGAGCAGCATGGAGCTTCCCGAGAGGAAGGCACATCAGTGTCTGCACCATTCCCTCTATGGAGGTGAGCACTTCACCTGCTTAGTGCATTAGCAGTCTGCGGAAGGCACAGGTAAACATCCACGCTCCCTCCTCCCCCTCAGCAGAAATCACACACGCAACAAGTGGTGAATGTCCCTGTGATACGTGCATGCACCTAGTTACAAACAGTTTGCTTGGGCCAGCAAGGGGGGAGTTAAGGACTAGTAAATTATGAAGACAGGTAACTCAAGTTAAACAAGGTAAGCAGATCCTGACATTTCAAAACTAGGGGGGAAAAAGGGGAAAAAAAACCCAAACAGCGCTCCAGGTTTTTGAATATTTGGCATCACACACAGGCTCATTCAGCTCAGGGAAAGGTTCCAGTCCTGGTTACACCTGAGCTGTAGCAGTGTAAATTTAAGCAACCCAATGCCTGATGGCAGCACATCCCAACACCACCTTAGCCATATTGCTGAGCATTTCCTCGGTGATGGAGAGAGCTGGCTGACATAGCTGCCAGCTGGAGAAACCATGAGTCCTAGACATGCACCAGAAACTGAAACTGGTGAAAATCTTGCTTTGCTTCATTGATCTGATGAGAGCAGACCACCTGCAGACAGCTACACACAACTTGGAGCAGACACAAAGCCTGAGCTCAGTTATCTTGGGACTCAAAAGCCACATTTACCATTCCAGTGTCCTGCATGAGAAATTGTTCTGCTGCATGATCTACTCAGCCCCCATCCATTTTCTTTCTGTATAGACCAGCTTCTGAAAGCATCTTCTTAACCACATGTCCAGCCAACCTCAGTCCATGTGCTGCCTGAAGAGCTGGAGTTACATACTTGGATGGCACAAGGGCTTTTATACGTCTAACGCACCCAGAAGCTGGCACAGAGCTGTAGTTAAGACCATTACAGCATTGTCCTAAATAACTGAGAAGATACATTCCTTAGAGCTAAATGAAGTGGAAAATTCCCTTGGAGACCCTTCTGCCTTCTCTGTTTATGTCACACAGTCTAGACAAGGAGGGAAAACAAAAGTGCTACTGTCAGAAAGCCTCTCGCTCTGAGCACGCACGCTCTTCTTAATGTTCCTCCCAAATTTCTCTCACAGGCCACAGGTGGTGCTTGAATATTGCTTGTATAAAAGCAACTGAGGAAGTTTTCTACAGAAGGTCTCCTTTCGCAACCAGTATCCATCCTTCTACACGTGGGATCTGGCAGCAAGCAACAAAAATCTCTCTTGGCAATACACAAATGGGATCTACGCCCTAAGCTGGCTCCAGCACAACATCCTCTCTTACGCTTCCTTGGACCAAGAGACTGCCCACAGCAATCCTGGGCACAGGCCCCACAAAGTGGACTTTCCTTTAGATAAACAGAAGCATAGTCAATGAGAGCACCAGTCCAATGCCAGACCCTCACTGGGGAAAAATGTTTTCTTTCTTTCCACAGACAAAAAATGCAGGGCTCTTTCACTTCCTTTATCCAAGTCCATTTGCTGAGCCAAGGCAACTTTCCCGTCTCCCACACATGGCACTCAGGCAAAGGTTGCAAAGTACAGAGTAAATCTGGGACAGGTCACGTAGGCAGAGCACGGGCTGGAAAGGTGAGGAAAGGAGGACAAGAATGGACCATTTCAAACACAGCTAGAAGATGAGAAAGCAGGGTCAAGGGCAGCAAAGGTGCTCAGCAACAGTTTCTGTCCCCTGAGAAAGGTCTCTAGCACCCACCAGCCACTTGCCTGAGACCGCACTTGTTCAGGGCACAGTCTGGGTTTAGTGGCTTATAAACTACTCTCTAGGCTGGAGAAGGAAAGTGGTGCCCTCTCAGAGTGGCCAGGGACAGAGAGCACACGTGCTGCCCACACCCAGTCCTGCACAGCCACTCTGGGGTTAACAGCACAGTGTTCCCACTTCAGCAGGTTTTGGTGTGCTCCAGAGGTCTGTAGCTGGGAAGTACATGGAGCTCTGCACAGCACTATGCCAAGACATTTGGGTTTGTTCAGAAATTGGCTTGGTTTTACAGCAAATTGGTGTGGGACTGCAAATGAAGAAAGACTGTACGGATGTTACATCCAAAATTTTCAGTGAAGTTTCAGACTGCCCTAGAATCACTTCAGACTTTTTACAGTCTGAGAAGCAAAAGCTTGACTGTGCTCAACAACCAACACATTTCCTCAGAGGCTATGACATTTCCCGTGGACATTGCCCACACTATCAGCATACAAACTCCCCTGCTTCCTTCCCTCATTCTCCTCTCACTTGTCAGCAGGCAGCCCCAGGTACAGCAGATCCAGTTCCCTCTTCATTTCCCACTGCCACAGAGCAGCACGACTACAAAACTCACTTCCAGGAGAGTGATCCCATGGTCACCATGGACAGGCACAGCACCTCATGGAACAAGAGACACCAACAGATAGATACATGTGCACCTGCCCACAAAGCTGCTCTGACTTCAGCCTCCTACAAACACACTCTGCCGCTACTCTGCGACTGTGCACCTTGTGACTCACACGACTTCTGCAGCTCACAAAGGATGGACTGTGCAAGGTCTTCAAACTGGGCTCAAAGATTTTTCTCTTGTTCCAGCTTAAGCAGATCTTTCCAGCTCCTTTAGCTGCACAACAAAACTCACCAGGAGTCACAGGTGCCATTAGGTTCTGGGCTATTCTACCGGGCCCAGAGCTGCAGGGTGGTGAGATGCTTTCATCCTTAGCTGGCTCCTCTGCTCCTACAGCACCGGGCTGTAGGATGGGACAGCCACCACAGCC
>NW_010399436.1:10564-11182 GCF_000710305.1 Buceros rhinoceros silvestris
GAGCACGTTCCCCGTACCGCTCTCGCCACTCTAAGCCCAGCAGTTAAAATCTGGTGCTGAAATGCCTCCGTATATCTCCTTACATCCAGCCTCTAGCCATGCTCCGCTGCAAAGACCTGGTGAGCACAAGCTGAGACAGACTCGGGGCTCAGCATTGCCTGCAGCGTGAACAGTGCCGGGGCTGCAGTTCAGGTACCCTGCTTCCGTGCCGGAAAAGACGGGAAGACCTGAGGAAAAGACGGGAAGCCCTGCCACTGCACCCCACCACCTCCCCTCCAGCGCAGTTTGAACCAAAGGCTGAGAGCCCGGGGAATCCTGAGAGCAGCCCCAGCCTCGACCAAGCTGATCCAGGGTCCGATCCACAGGGCTCCGACGGCGGGAATAAAGAAAAGCGAGATCTCGCCTGCCTTTCCAGAGAGATGCTCCGCGCAAACCGGGCTCTTCAGCCGCGCCGACTGCCTTTCCAGAGAGATGCTCAGCGCAACCCGGGCTCTTCAGCCGAGCCGGGACGAAGGGACCAGCACCCGTTGCCAGTGGGAATAAGACATCCGCGGGCTAAAGCAAGACGGAAGGAGCCCTCCGCTGCCCTCAGCTCACGTTCGGCCGACAGCGTTCTTG
>NW_010399437.1:0-15544 GCF_000710305.1 Buceros rhinoceros silvestris
TCCCAGTCCTTGGAGTTCAGTGGGAGTCGGTTTGCTCACCAGAACTTGTATTTGCAGTGTTTTTAGGTTGCTTTCAAGGTTGCTGTAGGTTCACTGATACTGTGACTTACACAGAGGCGTGCACGTAAAATCCTTGGGCAAGGGTTGCACAAGTGGCAGTGCTGGATTTCTTACGTTGGGGCAGGGGAACAACCTGATCTGACTTGTTGCATTCTGGACTTCTAGGGTTTTGGCCAAGTTGGTGGGCACTCCTGCAGAAGGCAATGGACCATGCCAGAGCGGCCATTTCTAACTTGGTAAGACACAGTCCCCCTGCGCCGTTTGTCTCTTGGTGGGGCTGACAATACAGCAGAAGAGAAGTTCAACACATCCACGCCTGTGCTGGAGAAGATGACGGATGCAAAGCAGTGTTGGGTGCTGCTGTGTGGGTTGTGAGCCAAACCTCACTGCAGCTAGCTGGCCTTGATAAGGAGGTGGCTGAAGCGGTTCGGTGCTAGTAGGGTTACTGTTAACTGCTGTGATGTCTTGGGTCTCTCAGGAAGCTGATAAGGAGCAGGGGGCAAGCCTTGAACAGTGTTCCAGGAGGAAGTACTGCTGAGGAAGCTGATTAAATGCGTATCAGCACAATCAACAGGGGTGCTATTATGTTACTCTGGGGGTGGGAATTCAACCACAAGTCCAGCCTTTGAATTCGACCTGTACTTTGAAACAAATGTGCAGGACGAGGTAGTTCTGAGTTTGCTCAGCCAAGCCTGTCAGTCCTAGAGAGCTTGGACCCTGCAATGACACTATGCTAGGCCTGCAGATGTGATGATTTGGTCTCTGAACAAGTACGGGGGATCTGTGGGGTTGAGGCATGTCCTCTGCCTTCTGTGAGGGAAGCCAAAGCTATCAAGCAGCTGAGCAGGGAGACTGCTAGGACAGACTGCCATGTTGCCCTTTCTGAAATGTGAGCAGCCAGCCACTTCATTGCGGGTAGCTTGGGCCAGAGTGGAACTGATATTGGTTTAGTTCTGATTAACCAAGCTGGTGTCTGGTCTTCACCTCCAGCCACTGACATGTAGTTTGAGAGTGAGCTGAGAAATGTGGATGAGCTGCTAAGACTGTAATGGGGCTTGGGCACTCAACACCAGCTGCTTGCTTCTCCAGTGCAGAGGAGAGGGACTGCAGCACTGTGGCTCCCAAAACTATTCCTCTGGCTCTTGAGCCACTGTCCTGCCTGTCCCCAGCACAACCATGGCCTCAGGCAAGTGCAGCGGCTCTAATGGAAGCTGAGTGGTTCTGCTCGGTGCCTGGCTATGCCTGGAATTGAGTTTAACTGTCTGATAATCTGAGCACCTGCCTTGTGCGTGGGTTGCTGTTCTGTGGATGGTCAGACTGCATGCTGCAGCTGTTTAGGAAAGAGGGCTGCAGACCAGAAGCTGCTCTGCTTGGGCACTGATAAACACTTGTCAAACAGTTCCAGTCGCTGGTGGGTCTGTGGGGTGTATCCTCAGCTTTTGTGCTAGCTGGGGTAGCAGGATTCCCCGGGGTCATCTCCCTTCAGCCTAGCTGCTTTATAGTACTCCTCGGCAGTGTAATTTGAGAGCAGCCTGGGCAGTTTAACAGAAGGTACTGGATGAGAGTATTTATGTCAAAGTGGATGTAGCTCAAAGGCACAGCCATGGGAGTGTTGCCGTCCCTTTCTTCTGCCCTGATCAAAGCTCCTGTGCGTGAGGCACACGTGTTCAGGTCAGATCAGTGCGCTGTTGATTAAGACCAGGAGTTTCTCTTTCAATCAGCCTTTGGGGGGTTGTGTGGGAAATGCCAGTGCCGTGGGCTGTGTCATATCTGTATGACTTCAAGCCAGACTCTGACCAGTGTGGCGCAGAACTTGTGTGGGGCAAACAGGTACTAAATAGGTTCTAGAGACCTTAAGTGGCTCTGAGTCTAAACTGTCTGTTCAAAGTAGCCAGCCTGACTTGCTGGCAGCCAGCACTGTGCTGGAGCAGTTTCGAATGAACCAGCACTCATTGGTTTAGAGCACAGGTACAGCTGGCTGCAAGGGCTGTAGCCTGAGGTGGCAGGCTCTGCCATTGCATGACTGTCTTTCAACAGTTCAATGGCGAACCATTGTCGTACACACGCTTCAGCGTTGCCCGGCAAACGGATGGAGACAACAGCCACGTGGAGATGCAACTGTCTGCTGATGATGAGGAAGGAGGGGGAATTGAGAGACCAGAGCACCCACATGTCAGCATGTCTCCTCGATGGAGGAGTGGGAAGAACTTCTTCTTCATAGTTATTGCAGCTCTCCTCCTCCTTTTGATTGGTAAGGAAGGGTTGGGAGGGAACCACATGAAATGGATTCCGGTATCGAGCTTACCTGAGGCTGTTAACATTTGAATCTGAATTGATTCAGGAGATAATTAAAGAGCTTGGATTCAGGCTGCAGTCCCTTGTCACTAACTCGTAAGTATCACAGAATCATAGAAGACCAGGTTGGAAGAGACCTCAAGGATCATCTGGTCCAACCTTATGTCTAGTTCAGACTTGTGGTACAGAATTGGCACAAAGAAGTGTGAAGTTTGACAGCAGAACTGTGACTTAGCTAAAGGGCAAACTGGTCCATGTGGCACCTGTACTGGTTTTCCCTCAATTATCTCCTAACAGTTCTCTAGAGGAGTGGGTCAACATATCAGTAAAGCCTCTGGTCCTTGTCCCTCAAAGGTTTTGACACTGCCACTGACCTGAAGTAAGCATTCTCCTTCCCAAGTGCTGCTGGAGGGCCTCTGCCAAGCACAAGATCAGATTTACAGTGTACCTTAAAACGTGCCAGCTCAGGCAAAATGTCAGGCCACATATTCCTGTCCGTTCTTAGGTATGCCAGCTTGTCAAAAATGGCGTGAGAGTAGAGATGCATCTTAACCCTGGAGCTGCTTTGAGTGCACTTGTGTGGCGTGGGTCTGGTTTAGGCATCTTTCTGCAGCACAAAGAAGTACCTGTTCTGTCCGTAGGGTTTCTGATGGGCTACTTGAGTTATCGTGGACGAATGCAGAAGGCCAGCAGGTGTCTGGATGGAAGTAGTGGGTGTGAGATGACTCCTACTGCATCCTACTTAATGGATGATGATGAAACTGAGGAAGAAGAGGTTCCTGGACCACGTATCATGTACTGGCCTGAGCTCAAAAAGCTGTTGTCAGAGAAGCTGTCAGCTGGAAATCTTGAGGTCTGCTTGAGGTAACAGTTCCAGAAAGCTAAGAGAGGCACAGCCTGTGAGCAGAACTCAAGCTTCTTTGGAGAACAAGGGCCTTAAAGATATTATGGGGTGGCATGTGGTTAAAGATGGGTTTAAATGGCCCATTCAGCTTGGGTTTACAGGCTGGAGCACTGCAGTGCAACCTGGTGCTGGAGTGTAAGCTGTACATCTGTTACTTACAGGCAAAGAGACAAATCATCTTTTGAAGCTGGGCAGAGCGAAGATGAGAACACTGCCAGCTACATCCACGAAGAGTTCACCCGCTTCGGCTTGGATACAGTGTGGAACGATGAGCACTACATCAGGCTGCAGGTCAAAGGCAGGTATGTTAATGAAGAGATGCAGATCTCTTCCTTACTGCGTGGATATCTGTAGTGTTGAGCAAACAAATGCTTTCTGCTGAAGGCACAGACTGAAACGTGGGAGCTGGTTAAATACGGAGTTCACATGTGAAAGAAAATAACACTGTCTCTTTACATTTAACAGTGACAACAACAACTTGTCTATTCTGGAAAATGGTAGAGAGGTGGTACTGGAGAGTCCCAGGGAATACGTGGCATACAGCAAGAATGACTCGGTTACTGTAAGTGACTCCAAAAAGATCCTGGAAACGTGTTTGCGAATTTAGCAGGTGGCAATGTCCAAAATATGTCCCTTCAAGATAGGGAGTGTGTAAAGCCCTCCCCAGTTAGAGCTGAGGGTGGTGTTGGAGAGAGTGGGGTGAGGAGTTGGGACCACTTAGTTGGTTTGGTTTTGTTTTTTTTTTCTTCAGCAAGATGCAGAAGTAACTATTTAAACTTCTCTGCTGGGATCTAGACCAGATCCTCTCCTCCAACAGGCATGTTGCATGTGATCAGAGTTTACATTGCTGAGCTTGAGCTCCCTGCCGTTAATGGGAGTCACTGTTAACGTGATTCTGCAGGCTGTTTCACGTATCTTACTGAGGCAGGACTGCTGCATTTATAACTAGTGTTTCTGTTCCAGGGCAAACCAGTCTTTGTGAACTATGGAATGAAAGATGATTTTAAGCAGGTACATCAGAGTGTTTCACTGAATGGAACTATAGTCATCTTCAAAGCTGGAAAAATAACCCTTGCTGAGAAGGTAAGCGGTCTGTGCCTCAAAGCCTGGCCAAACTTGGCATCAGGAAGCTATAACTTCCTCCTCTTTGAGGCACAGAGGTGCGTCTTTGTTCAGGTCTCTAGAACTTGTGTATGTAAGCTTATCCCTACAGGTCCAGTCTTGCTTGTTTGCACTAAGCCTCCATGTGCAGGTCTGGACACCAAGGCTGAACAGAGCTGCTTACTGTTTGTGGTGGAGGAGTTCTTGGCCTCTGGCAGTCTTGCTGGAACAGCCAAGCATCTGGAGAGATGGAGCTGGGAGGCAAAGGGAGGCAGCCTAGGAGCCACAGGGCTCAGAGCTGGCTGGTGTTGCTAGATGCAGCAATAAGGCTGATAGAAGCAGAACAGCCTTGCCACCAGAGCACCTCTTGCTGCTTCAACCACATACTTCCAAAGCTTGGTTGCAGCATCTCACTTGGGTCCTTGCTGTCCATTTGCTTGGACCAAGTGAAGGTGTTGGCATTGCATGCCCAGTCAGCTGCCCAGTGTGATACTGTAATGTCTCTGTAGCCAGTAGAACTGAACAGCCAAGCAGCCTAAAGGATCCAGGTCCTTCTGTACACCAGTCTGTTCTAGAGCTGACCCAGAGCTGCCCTTCTTCATATGTGTGCTCCTGGGCAGACTGGGAACTTTACAGTCATCCTCCGCCTGTCTGCATCAGATACAGAAAAGTGCTTCTGCAAGGGGTGCTTCTGGTTCTCCAGTCCCCTTCCCACTTTTCAGACTGGTGTCTAGCCTTGCAAAGGTGTCTGTACCGGTGCCTGTCAGAGGCAGATGGGTGCATTGAACAGGGACCTGATGTTAAGGGTCAAGGGACCAAGGCAGTGATAACTATAATAACTCCTCGAGTTCCTTAACGATTCCGTCTGCCTTGCTAGAGGCAGAAGGGGTTTAAGGGGAAAGAAGAAATTCACACCTCGGTCTGCGTTTGGGAAACTGAAACAAACTTTTAATAACCAATAAAACCACACAGCTATACACTACTGTATATATGTAGGCACAAACCGAGAAAGGGGGGAAAAAAAACGAAGAAGAAAGGACTTAGATAACCACAGTTCTTAACAGTCCTGTTCAAGGTCAGTGCTCTTGGCAGGCACCCAGCAGCGAGGTGGGAGTGAAGGCCTTTGCAGCTGCTCTCAGGCAGAGAAAGCAAAATCCTTCCCGTGGCAAGACGGGGCGGGAGAAACTCCTGCGCAGCAAGTAAACCACAGGGAAAAACTCCCTGCACGAAACCGCTGGGAGTCCGGATGTCTCAGACGAGACTCGCGGCAGGAATAGTTCGAAGTCCGTGATCCTCAGGTCCCCTGGGGGTGCAGGCCCAGTCGTTCCACAGGTCGGGCCTAGTGGGGCCTGGTCGGGCCAGCAGAGTCGCAGCAGTCCCCCCTCCGTGCAGCTGTCCAGAGCCCAAGAGAGCGACACTCCCCCGGCCTGCTGCTTTTAAAGGCTCCCAATGTAACGTTACGTTCACCTGACTCCCTTAACCAGTTAAATGCAGAATTATTGTACTGCACGGAATAATTCTATTTGTCCATTACCCAAAACAAGGAAGCTTCAGCTCAAACCAGGACACCTGACTAGGTCACTCTGCATGTATTTTCCATGTGAACACGAGCCTCCAGTGGCTGCTCATCTTTTCTGGAGACTAACCTAATCTTGGGAGAACAGGAGGAGCATAATCCAAGTTAAATTACATCTTTCTTGTAACCTGCCCTGAGCTGCAGGAGTAGGGTGAGGCACTAACGATGGAGTGTCCTAACTGTTGTGTAAGACACACTCTGCTTGGAGTAGGACTGAGCTGCTGGTATTCAGCTTCTTTGTGTATCTGTCACTGAGGCAGCAGTTAAAATCTGTTGTGGGGTTGGGTGTTGAGGAGCACAACCCTTCACACTCTCACTCCATGTATGTGCCTTAATTTCCCTTGCTTGCAGTGCAGAAGCGCAGTTAATGTTCCTCTTTGCTTTAGGTTGCAAACGCCAAAGACGCAGGAGCAGTTGGTGCCCTGATGTACCTGGACCCCTACGATTACGGGGGGGCAGGTGATCTTATCCCCTTTGGACATGTGAGTATGCAGCTGGCTCCCCTGTTTGCTGTTCTCGTGAACCTTTCTCACTGGACTGCTGGCTGCAGCAGTCCTTCTGCAGGCCTCTGGCTCAGCAGTGCTTTGTGCCCTTCTGTGGATGAAAGCTGTTGGGCTCCTCTGAGACTTGAGGACTCCTCTTGCTTTTCACAGGCCCATCTTGGAACTGGAGACCCTTACACCCCAGGCTTTCCTTCTTTCAACCACACCCAGTTCCCACCAGTGGAATCTTCTGGATTACCTCGCATTGTTGTCCAGACTATCTCTAGCAGCGCAGCAAGCCAGCTGTTCAGGTAACTGTTTCTCCTGGCCTGCAGGCTAGGCTTTGCTGCCGTGACCCCCTTGCAGGGGTGAGGATGGTGTGAGGTGCTGCGAGCCCAGGGCGCTCTCTGCTGCTCCCTGCTGTGTATCGTGGGCAGCAGTTTCTGGAACCAGCTGGAGAAATACCGCTTGTGTCCATGGCTCATGTCTTAAAGACTGAATTTAATCTAGTGTTGGATTCCTCTTGGCCTCTGCATCCTGCCTTAGTGGTAGAGGACTGCAAGCTGTTTGCTGAGCAGGCTCTGAACAAGGCTGCACCTGCAGTTGCAGCCTTGCTTTTCTCACAGGATGGCTAAATGAGGTCAGAGCTGGATAATGAGTTCAAAGGATCTCTATTTTTCCCTCAGGAGAATGGATGGAGGGGGATGTCCTTCAGATTGGAAGAGTGCAATCATGGAATGTAAAATGACATCAGGAAGCACAAACAACATAACAGTGAAACTGAGCGTGGGCAACGTCATGGTGAACAGGAAGATTCTGAATATCTTTGGTGCTATCAAGGGATTTGAAGAACCAGGTAACAACAACTGCCTTGTGGCTCAGTCTTGAGGGAACCCTTCCTCTTCTGTGATGATCAGAACACGATAGTTGCTTCCAGACAGACACAACCACTTCCTCAGCAGAAGCAAGACCCTTCCCTAAGGGTCAAGGAGAAAGCTGAACCATGCTACCTAGGAAAGCCTAAATGAAAGCAAGCAGTGTGCCACATTCAGGGGTCAGACACCATACTCGATTCCTAGTAGAGAAGCTTAAAGCTGCTCTTCTGATAAATGGTGTTTGCAACCTGAAACTTGCAGCTCAGATGTTGATGTCTCCTTTATAGATCGGTATGTTGTGATCGGAGCCCAGAGAGACTCCTGGGGTCCAGGAGCGGCCAAGGCTGGTGTTGGAACTGCCATGTTGTTGGAACTTGCTCGTGTGATCTCAGACATAGTGAAAAATGGTAAATATTTGTGCAGAAAAGCATGGGAGTGGGAGGTGATGCAGGTTTAGCTCTGTGTGTGTCAACATTGGAGAGAACCCAGTTGCAAAATAATCCTTAGGGAATCTGTTAAAGCTTCCTGCGAAGCTATTACTTGTCTAACATAGACAATTTGTCTGCAGTGAGTGCTTGCTTGTGAGGGGCTGCCTGCTTGTATCTGTTATGGCTTGATGCAAGAATGTCGTTGGATAACACACAATGCAGACAGCAAATGCAAGCTCTCTGCTGCACAGCCACGGCTGAAGGCGGGAAAATACCAAGTGGCTGACCAGTTGGAGCAGTGGGGGCTGCGTGGTGGCACTTAGTGCATGTGCTCTTGTCTCCAGGGTTAATTTTGGGTTCAGGCAGCTAAACAAAAAAGGGGGGAAATGCAGGCAGCGTAGCTTTCCTACACAGTTCTGCAGCTTGGGAGGGCAGAGTACAGTGTCCATGCAGCCACTAGTGTGCGTGTTTGTCTGCAGCAGCCAGAATGCTTCAGTTCTGAGGAGCAGGTGACTTGTCAAGCCAGGCCCTCAGTGCTAACCTACACCTTCATGGGGGAAGGGCAGACATCTCCATCTCTTTCTTTGCAGGTGGCTACAAACCAAGGCGCAGCATCATCTTCGCTAGCTGGAGTGCAGGAGACTTTGGAGCTGTGGGTGCTACAGAATGGCTGGAGGTACTGTTTCTCTATAGACTTTGGTGTGATGACTGTGCAGTTGTGATTTCCTGTTCCTGTGGATTAAAGATCCTGGAATTGTACTGCTACTGGTCATCTTAAAATACTTCTTTTGTTCTAGGGGTACTCTGCCACCCTGCATGCCAAAGCTTTCACTTACATTAACTTGGATGGTGCAGTCCTAGGTAAGCTACTATTAAGTTTCTTGAAACTGAGCGGGTCCAGAATAGCTTGACAGACATCCCTTAATCTCCAGGAATGGGGGCTGTGCCAGAGGTTGATGCTGGGTTTGGCTAAAGACTGGCACGATTCCATTTATTCTGTTGTCATTGAAGTTGAGAGGTTGCTGCAGCTTGAGTCAGAAGGAGGCAGCTCTGCTAGGTCCCAGTAGACTGTCCTGTGTCCATTGAACTGATCAAGCTGTAGATCAGCTGTTGCTTAATCACAGGGCTGAGCAGCAATAGCAGTAGTTGCTAATCGTGCCAGCATGTCAAACACCCTTCCTGTTTTTCAGGCTTCAACGACATGAAGATTTCTGCTAGCCCATTGCTGTACACGTTGCTGGACAGAACTCTGAAGGGGGTGAGTTGAAAGGTGTTGGGCTAATCAAGATGACTGTGGTTTTAAGGAGGAACCTTAAAGTGAGAGTGGCCAGAGCTGTGCTGGATTACTTTCCCCAGCTGGCACCTTCAGAGAAGAAAGCCCCATTAAGGAAAAAGGGCTGAGATGCTCTGAAAGGCCCTGCCTGAAGTCAGCTGGGCTCTGGGAATGGCAGTTCACCCATGCAGAATCTCAAATCAGCAAATGCCACGGTTCAGTGGGAGGTGAATGTGAGTCCTGCATGAACCATGCCTGTGTGGAGAAAGGACAGGGGAGCACACCTGAATCTAGCATCCGTGCAGCAATGCAAGCTCCAGGATGGTCTGGAAGCCCAAGCAGAGGTCAGAACCAATGCAGTGACTGTCGTTTCTGTGCAGGTGAAGGACCCAGCAAGGGATTCGAGAAGTCTGTACGACAGAGTTGGCTCTGACTGGGTAAAAACAGTGTAAGTAATGTCATCCTGCTCTTTGGGAAAGCAGATCTCCATTTCAATAAAAGAACAAACTAAATGGCTTCTGCTTTTTATGCTGGAGTGTCATACCGCTGTCTAGGCTGGGCTCTACCTGCTGCAGTGAGATAGCTAGTGTTACACTGTTCACACTTGCGTGTGCTTAGTGCTGCCCCAGGCTGCCTGTAGGCAGCCTTAGACCCCTTTTGTAGGGCAAGAACAGCCTTGTACAAATTCTGGTGACCAGAAATGGACAAGCAGTCCTCAGCACTGAGCTTGGACTCCTTGCCAAAACCAGTCTTGTCTAGACAGGATAGTCCAATTGGCTTGGAGCTTCAACTTGTAGCTTTTCTCCAAACCAGTTGCTAACTGCTTGATACTTGACTTTTGCAGTGTTCCCCTGGGTCTGGATAATGCTGCGTTCCCTTTCCTGACCTATTCGGGAATCCCGGTGGTTTCCTTTGGTTTCTACAATGTAAGTGTTGTCTGCCTGCCTAGTGTACTCATTCAGTGGGGAGTGCTAGAAGGATACCTGCTCTCCAGGATGGCAGAGCATAAGATGCTGTTTCAAGCTGATTGTCTATGCAAGAGCCTCTCTGGGGAAGGCAGTGCAGCCTGTGGACCTGGTGGCTGTGACAGTCCTTGCTGCTGCTGGGGCACAGTTGGTCTACAGTCTGTTCCAGAGTGCTGAACACCCATGGTTTGCTTGGAGGGGAGGCAATTGCTCTTCTGGAGGCTCAGATGTCAGCGATTTAGAAACCAGAAGCACTAGAGAGACACCAAGCTGTTGGTGCTTCAGTGAAAGACATACTACAGCCTGCTGGTCGGTGAGCAAAGCGCACTGTGGGGGAGCAGTGCTGATGCCCAGAACAAGTTCAGGTCTGCTGCTGCAGCTGGGGCTGACAAAAAGGACATTAGCCAAGCAGGCATGCAGCTGGGAGCCTTTCTAATAACAGCTTTCCCTGCGTGTGAATGCTAGGGTTTTGTGTCAGACTTGTTCCACAAAAAACCTTGAGTTATCCCACCCAGAAGGGACACAGATGAGATGCAGGACCTTCATTCCCCTGTGCTTTGAATTTTTGCCACTTGAATCTCGTTACTTAGCAGCACAAGGAGATGGCATGTGGTAGAAGTAGCAAGCAAACTAGTGGGCGGTGAAAAGGTCTTAGCTGGAGAAGTGCTCTTGCTTAATTTAAATGCCTTCTTTCTTGCAGAAAGACAAGGAATATCCCTTCTTGAGCACTATTTGGGACACTGTGGACAACCTGAAGAAGGCTGGCAATTTGTATCCTTTTATGCGTGCTGCTGCAGAAGTTGCTGGACAAATAGCTCTCAGGCTGACCCATGATCATGAGCTCTTCTTGGACTTTGAGAGATATGATGAAGAATTGTTGGACATCCAGGAGAAGTTTTCGGAGTACGATGAGGATGTGAAGGTAAGAAGGGCTCCAAGTGCACCAAATCCCGGGAGTCTGTTATGGACCCATGTGCAAATTAAGGCTCTGCTGCCACATCTTCCTTTGGGGCATGAGAGTATAGCAAGATGTGACCTGAATTGATGTTCCTTACAGAGCATAGAGGCTGTGACAGACAGGTTTAGCTAACATGGCTGCGGTGATCTCTTGAGGAAGTGGAGGGGGATGGTTCCACATCTAGTTACCGTTCACAGCAGCTTTGCATCTCATTTGCATCCTGCCAAAAGCCTGAAGAAACTGTGGGTGGGGAGAAATGTCACTGAGCTCAGTGACCTCAGAAAAGCCTGCCAGGAACTTGCTCTGCTACTCAGTTAAACTGGGAGGAAAAAAAAAAAAAAAACAACAAAAAACAAACAACCCACCAAAACCAAACAAACCCCAACACTTTCTCTTGGTAAGAGAGCAGCAAAAGAAGAAAATCAGGTTTGCTAACAGCTCCTCCCTCACAGAAACTGGGGCTGACCTTGAACTGGCTGTATTTTGCCCGTGGTGACTTCCATCGAGCTACAGAGGCACTGAGAAGAGACATTGCAAACAGCGACAAGGAAAACAGGGTCATCCGCAGAGCCCTGGATGACAGGATCATGAAGGTGGGTATCTACAACTGGTTTTCCTTTCTTCAAGTGCTGGCTGGGATTGGCCCCTTCCTTAGGAGCCGTGGGCACTACGCAGACCAGTATCCGTTCTGCTTGCTCAGTGTCAGTGTGTCTCACTTCTGTGCTTGCTCTTGGGAGAGGGTCTGGCCCTTGCAGAGCTGCTGTGGGAAAGGGCTGCGTGGGGATCAGAGGTTGGGAGCTCGTGGGGCAGATTAAGAAAGAAAAACAGGGCAGGTGGGAGTATAACCCTGAATTTGCATCTCTACTGCAGGTGGAGTATGACTTTCTCTCCCCGTACCTCTCGCCCAAAGACGTTCCGTTTCGCCACATCTTCTTCGGCAAAGGCTCCCACACCCTGCAGAGTCTGCTGGAGACCCTGAAGCTGCTGCAAACCCGCGGCAGAGCGGCAGTGGATGTGGATATGCTGAAAGAGCAGCTGGCCCTGGCAACCTGGACCATTAAAGGGGCTGCCAATGCCTTAGCGGGTGATGTCTGGAATACAGACAACGAATTCTAGACACAGCAAACACCTGGTTAAGGTACAGGGTTAGGGAAACCCACTCCCTAACATGGCATTATTTTTCCATAGATTTTCTGGCAACAAATCTTTTTTTGACCAAAGTTGAGCATAAAATCTCACCTTGACAAATTCACAGGAGGCAGTTTTAAAGCAGGTACTAAGACTACCACAATCTCCTCTGACCAGGCTTCCATCTGACCACAGTGCAAACCAGTTACATACAGCTACCCCCTAACCTAAACCCTAACCCCAGTCACTTCCAGTCCAAACTAGTCATGGCTTACTCTCCAGTGTACTTGAAAACTAATAGCTCAGGTGACTCCTGAACCGGTACCTTGAGTGGGGAGGTACCTCATCTGTTTAGGGTTTTATTGCGGGCCCCCTAAACCTAGCAACAAAATGGGGAATGGATTCTTCTTTAACGCTTGTGTTGAGGATCCCTTCCCTGGCAAGGAGCTGCAGAGACCAACCTGTAGTTCAAAAATAAAACAACCTAGTGATGGCCCGCAAGCTCTGAAGTGCCCAGCTTGCCTTCGCTCAACAGCAGGGTCCCAGCAACATCTCAGAGGCTTGCTTCTGCCATGGCAGGTTGCGATACCCAGGGAAAATGACCCAAAGATTATCTTATGTCCCCTCTATATCCTTAGCTGGCACCTCGGCGGCTCCTGCAGCATTGAGAAATGGCTCTTCTAGACTGGCACTTCAGACCTTGCTGCTCTGGGGCCCTGTGTGAAACCGAGTCTCTTGCTGGCCAAACCCTGTTTGACTGATGCCATTTTGCAGGATGGCGCTTGTTTGGCACTGAGATATTTATTTGTTTGTTTATTTATCAGTGACAGCGTTCACTATAAATGATGTGTTTTTTTTATAGAAGATAATTATCGGAAGCAGTGCCTTCCATAATTATGACAGTTATACTGTCGTTTTTGAATAAAGCAGCATCTGCTATTACAATCAAACATGATACTGGAACTTTGCATTTAAAATAATTTGAACAGGCCCCCCCCAAAAAAAAAGTTTTTGAAAACTAGCAATTAAGCTTTCTGTGGCAAAAACACCCCTCTGGAAGAAAATTATAAAAAAGATGTAAAGATGTAAACCTGGTAGCAAGTCTCCGGATTGTGCTCCAAAGTGATCTTTGAAATGCTGAAACTCCGTGTGGAAACTCAGATATTAGAGATTTGGCTTCCCTGTGGTGTCTGTGCCCCTCTGTGGGATTCAGACCCCCTCTTTGCCCACCTTTCTGGCTGCATGCGTGCATGGGGAGCACAGCCTTCTCCTGGCCCCGGCGGAGGGCCTCGCATATAGCCCCCCGTGGCAGCATGCACAAACTCCCTGTACCTCGGACGAGGCATCAGCCCAATTTTTAAACGGCAGCTTCCTGCAAACTTCCAGTACCGCGTGTATCATGAAACCTAACTGACATTATCGGGGGCAGTGTCTTCCATAATGTGTAAAGAACAAGGTAGTTTTTGCCTACCACAGTGTTATATCGGAGGCAGTGACCTCCATATGTTGCACTATGGGTGTATGTAATTATCGGGGACAGTGTTTCCCATAATTGTTCTATGCTTATCACGCAACGTCATCTGCGAAGCTTGATGGTTAGTATCTAACATGGATCAATTTCCTGCAGTCCTATTGTTTCCCACTCTCCTGTGGTGATGCAGATACAAATTTCAGTCTGTTCTTCTGTACTTCCCTAGACTCTATCTTCTCCACGAGCAGCTGTTTGAAATAGCTTGGAGTGTTGTCTTGAAGTAGCTTTTTGCAGCCAGTCGTGGCACTGGTGGATTTGAGAATTCTATGGAATAGACTAGTTAGACTGTGTGCTCTGTGATTTAGTGAACTTCCTTCACATCAGTTATGAAGATTTGGGAACTGGAGTTGAAGGCAGGGCTTGGGGCTGACTGCTGTCTGGAGGGTTCCGGTCACCACTCTGTGCGGGTGCGCTGCTTAAGAGGCCACCCTGCTTTGGCGCTGGGCTGATGCTGGAGCGTGTGTATGGGAAGCTGCTTGCTCCCCAGGTCTCACTGGAAACTCTGGTCTTGCCTCCTGGGTGGTGGGGTGGAATCAGCAGCACCTTTCCGATGGTGCCCCACTGCTCCCTGAAGCTGAACGCTGCTGCTGTGGGAGACTGCTGAGCTGTCCTGCCTCTTCCCAAAAAGCAGGACTCTGCAAACAGCTTGATGTGGGGTTTAAACCTAAACCGCACAAGTGACCTGAGCCCTCCAGCAGGCCTGAGGGGAAAGAACCTTGTTCAGCTGGAGCAGAGACCTGAGCATCCACAAGGAACGGGTGAGGACAAAGCCCCCAGCCTGCTTACTGAGCTCAGCGCTCACCAGCTTGGAGGGCTGGATTTTCATCCGTCTGTCTTCATCCCTCAGGCTTCGATGCCCAGGCTTCTGCAGCTCCTTGCTCCTCCTTAACTACCCCGTGGTCTGAGGCGTGTGTACAGCCCTACCTGTGTTGCTGTTTCCTAGTGACACTTTCCTGGATGGCATTTAAGAGCTGCTGTCTGGGAGTCCTCACTGTAGTGTTTGCATGCGTCTTGATGTCAGACTTAACCTGTGCTTTATGGGCAGCAGAGAAAGACGAAGCCTGGCTCCTGGCTCGGCAGCACAACAGTGACTGCTGGGATGTCAGGGTGCCTTGCTCTATGCTGGCATCTGACTGGTGTGGGGTGCTAAACACTGTTTCTGGGTTACCTGCTGTCTGCTTGAATAAAGTCTTATAGCTTGAACACTCAAGGCCTCTCGTGGGTTCTTGCAAAGCTACCTCTGGAGGTGAGCTTGGGCAGCTGGAGGGAGGCTGCTATCCTGCCCCACCAGGACTGGTGACTGGCAGCTCCAGTACCACCTTGGTGTGCCACAGCAAGTCTGAACTTCACTGTGCTCCTCGGCTCCGAGTCCTGCCTCACCGCAGGTGACTGGGATGAGGACTGGCAGTGAGGTGAAGGAGCGATGCATACGAGCTGCTCTCCTTGCAGGGTGGAGGATGAGATGTCAGACTTCTCACCAGCTCTGCCTTTGCAGGTCTTTGCTGGTGAGAAGGTGACTGGGCAGGACTGTGGGTGGCCCTGTCTCTGTCTCCTGCCTTGTCCCTGCCTGTCAGCCCCCTGGGCCGCGGTGCACAGGGGTATTTGGTTACTGCTTAGAGCTCCAGCGAGCTCTGGGGGACAAGGAGCTGTGTCCCCAAGCCCGAGGCCTGCTCGGGAGAGACTGCATTTTAAAGATGCTCACCGTCCTCGGTGCCAGACTTGCCTCCTGCTCTACAGGCACTGTATCCCGTGAAGGTGCACCCACCGTGTGGGGTGGGATGCAGCTTCTGCGGCAGCCCTGTACGGGCTGTCCCGACGCAACTCCGCTCCCTCCTCCTCCATCCAACAAGTACAGGCACTGTATCCCGTGAAGGTGCACCCACCGTGTGGGGTGGGATGCAGCTTCTGCGGCAGCCCTGTACGGGCTGTCCCGACGCAACTCCGCTCCCTCCTCCTCCATCCAACAAG
>NW_010399438.1:0-761 GCF_000710305.1 Buceros rhinoceros silvestris
TTTTTTTTATTTATAGAGTTTATTTATTTAATTATCATTTATGTAGACCATCTAACCCAAAACATCAAGTGAGAAAGGAAAAAAATACAATAAAACAGATGGCACCTGATGTCCTGGGCACTTTTCGTCACTGCGTCCCCACCTCAACAGAGCTCGTGTTGTATTGATAGACCTTTTGTTTTTCCCAGACTATCCTAGGAAAAGTATCGTCCTTTCTCCTTTCATTATTGAACACAGTTAGCTGAAGATCCTGCATAGTGACACGTACACCTTGTACTTAAATGGCTAACAGGTACCTCCACAATAAGAACTTGCCATGCTTATTGCTCATCAGTAGTCAGTAGTCATCCACCGAATGCATACAAAGTGTTTCTAACGCTTGGGTCCAGCCCTGCCTGTTATTAGAATGACAAACACAGCCACTGCTCTCTTCCAGCTTTTATCTACCTTTACGGTTTTATTATTTTTTTCCCTGCAGCATGTAAATGAGGCTGAAGCAAAGAGTGCCTGGGGCCACTGCGAGCTGGGGTTGTCTGAAATGCCTGCGCACTCTATCAACCGCAGAGCAACAGGGGCGAAAAAACAAATCAGCAACTGCAATATGTAACTAATGTTTATACAGATACATTCACACCCATGTTTTTGCTGAAGTAACTAGACAAAGAGAGCACCATCAGGAAAACGGATCAAAATGGAGGTCACGGCTGCAGTCAGTTTTATACAAAGCTTTAAAACTAATTATTTAAAGCAACCAGGGAAAG
>NW_010399438.1:900-4091 GCF_000710305.1 Buceros rhinoceros silvestris
AGAAACCGTGAAAAAAATTTCTGAACATGGAATACCAGCTATTATTGGTTATCATTGGTTCAGCACTACAGAAACCCAGACATCATTATTTATAAACATTTTGCTCAGCAAAGTTATAGATGGTGTAATAAATTATAATAACCTCTCTTAAGATGCAATTTCAACTCTTGCCTCAGAGTACATTGTGATAACTAACCTGTCGAGATAACGCTCGTGTCGCTTTTAGAGAACCAGCGTAACAGCCTACAGAAACAAATGAGTTTAACTCAAAGTTAGTTGTTACAACTTTTACCAAGACTTGTCACAATCAGCAACTCTTTCAAATGAAAGACAAGCAATAATCAAGTATAGAAAGCAAAAAACCCACAAAACCCCCTAACCTAATTCCCGCCCCCCCTCCAAAAAAGAATAAACCTCAAAACAGCAAGTTACAGCCATTTCAGACTTACTACTTACTTAAAGAATATTCATCTTCAGGAAGCCACACGAGACAGACACTCTCTCCCATTCTGCACCAAACTAATTTTCACATCTTACCTTCTCCTGGATGTACTGGGATAGAAAACTGTGAATGTAGAAAACGCTGATTTATAGAAACACGAGCATTTTTAAAATCCACTAAGCTTAGTTTAACAAATAGTATCTCTGTATGGAAGTGCTAGACACAGGAAAAGTAAAAAGTTTAGAGAAACTGTAAAATATGAATTTGTCTTTTATTACACCTGTCTTTGCCTGCTGTATTTACGCTTTGTGGTTTTCTCCAACCCACTAGCAGGTTGTACTGTCTTTCCTCCTTCTCACGTTCAGAAAGACTAACAAAGGTAGCAGGGTTTTTTTGCAAAAGACGTTTTTGAGAGGAAAGCGTAAAGCACATTAATGACATTAACAGGGTCTCCGTGGTGCACAATAATACGCACGACAGACTGAGACAAAGCCAATTCCTACAAAAGAAACATAAAATTTGACTGGTTTTGTGAAATACATTCTGGGCATGGAAACGAAACGCGCACCAGCCCAAAAGCTGCTCTTACACGTGACGACACTCTAAAGTGCTGTTGGGTGGCAGCCTCAGGAACGCAGCTCTAGCCTTGATGCCATTTTACCGGGGCTGCTAAGGCTGGACTACCTTGTGTTCTTGCTAAGGGCAAAGCACAGAGGCAGAGGATCAGAAGGAAGACGGCTGTTGGTGTCCATCCTTGCGGGTAACAAGAAAGACAACTTTCTCCTGCACCGATTGTGTTAATGTAGCGCAGCGCTGAACGTAAGGCTGTGTTAAGGTAACGCTGCAAGCGTTAACGTAACATTGTGTTACCCTCACAGCAAAGATGACTTTCTCTTAAAGCGGCTGTAGGGTAGGAAAATACTGCGGCTGGAAATGTCTTGCCTACTTTATCCCCATTGTGGGTTTTGCTCTTCACAGCCATCCTTCCTTGAAAACATGCCACCTTGCTGCCTCACTTACAGGTGCTTATTGCAATGTCACATTTAAAAAAAAAAAAACTAAATTCTTCTAACAAGGATACATACATTTCTATAAATAAATGAGTAATATCTTTGAGGCACAAAATGAATACAATACTCAAGTATTTTTTCAGAAAGCCACAAGAAATTTCACTTCATGTAAACAGAACAAGATCTATTATTCATTTGTGCTTCCTGAACAAAACCTTATTTAAACTTTGATCAAAATTGACCTCTCTTGTATTTCTACATGTAAAACGAAGGCGGAATGTGAGCCTGGGATGGCGACATCCATGTCCCACACACCTTCTCGTTTGGGGCACTTCAGAAATCTCTCACCTCTTCTTGGAGTTTCAACTCATTAACAAGTTAATATTAAAACATTTTTAGCTCAGTTGTTACTCCACAGGGTGAACCCTTGAACCTCACCATCTCATCTCATCTGAAGGGCCTCTGTGACCTCCCTCACACACACACTGGGGCAACGGGCTGCTGCTGTCAGGATGAGCGATACGCTCTCGGCAAGCTTTCACCATCTGCTGAGAACGGGTCAGAAGAGAAACCCAGGCACACGCTCATAAAGAAGATCACCAGCTGCTGTTTAAGGAAAGGTCAGAAGTATTTGCTGTCTTTGCAGGCCACAGGAACAGCAAATACATCTCCTCAGTATCACGTAAGTCCAAAGGAAAGGAGACATCCTTTAATTGCACACGGCTATTTGCTGAGAAGTCTTTCAGTGGCAGCCACTGAGGATTACATGTGGTAAACTCAAAAACTGTCCTTTTCCCAAAGGAAAAAAATGGGTATTACATCCAAACACTAAGATGTTCCACTCGGATAAAAAAGTTTAGGAAGAAATTATTTCTGGAGCCTTCTGACACTATCACCTTGTCATTTATCACAGTGGAAAGGCCACCAAGGAGCAAATTAAGCAAGGTTAGAATTGCATCCACAGTCAAATATTGAGGGAAACATGGGCAGAAAAGGCTTACACTTAAAAATGGTATCAAAATCAGATTTTATATAGCCTTTAAAACTAATGATACAGCTATGTTATAACTTTAATCCACACTTCACAACAGGTGCAGCAATTGTTGCAGAAATAATATATCCTGTTGCTTGAACATACCCAGAAGAAATTATATAGCTCAGATCTTGTCTAAACTGCAATGCACGGTTACTCCTGGAGGGAGGAGTCAGCTTTGGCAATAACGCGACCGTTTCTGTGGATGCCATTATGATGTAACGTAATAGATAGCGACATCGCATCACACCTGAGCAGTGCAATGGCACTAACAGGTACCCGCGCCTTTGCCGGAGGAGGCTCCTGAGTGTCAGCCAGCTTTGGACACTGCACCGTCTCAAAAAAACGTGCAGGGTAAGCTGAGGCCAGCAGGTGCTCAGGTCTGCCAGCTCTCCAAATCCCACATTAAGGCCCAAGGAATGCAACCTGACACGTGCAATTAGGAAGGAAGGCATAAGGGAAGAAATTTCAGCATTCCTGAAAGAAACTGATAATCATATTTGCTAGAAAATGACTCAAGGAAAAGACAAGAAAGCGTGCTGCTTTCACAGAATCCTGCCCCTTTATGTAGGGGAAAAGCATCTCTGAAAAGAGCTTACTGGAGGTGGTAAACCCACCTTTGAGGGACTCACTAAACATGTTACCAACTGTCCTTAAAGTCAAACAACAGAAAACACGGAGAGGCGCGTTCTTCTGCAGAAGCAGC
>NW_010399438.1:4272-8137 GCF_000710305.1 Buceros rhinoceros silvestris
TCCTTTCCGCGTGCCAAAAGCCGACGAACGGTTCAGAAGGGTGAATGTGAAGGATGGCTTTTTAACACCTTAGTAACAGAGCAGCTTGTAAATAAATCTGCAATTATCAAAATGTTAAACCAAAGGTCAATAAAGCAGCTTGCTTTAAAACAGTGTTTCTAGGTTTAAAACACAGACATCTGTCTTTGCAAAAGGAAGTCGTTTTGCTGGTTTTCTTTTTTCCAGGGAGTAGTTTTTTATCTCCCACATGGAAGGCACGCTAATACCTCATTAGAACATACCCAAAGAGACTGACACTTCCCTGTGTTAGTAAGGAGCTATGTCTACCCTTGGCACAGCTGCGCAACACTGTCACATCTGCTTCTGCAGCGAGACAAATATTGGACAAGACATCAGTCAGGACATCATCACTACTTTTTTTTTTTTTTTTCCCCATGAGTCACTTTTCTAACATGAAGAATGCATGTCAAGTTTCTATACATCAAGTATAAATATACTTTTAACTTCACTATCTGCAATGTTTTACTGGTTAGAATGAGACCTTCACTTAAATCCAAAATCAAGTTACAGTAAAAAAAAAAAAACAAACAAGCAAAAAACCCCAAAAACCTTTATGGAGTTGGTGGAAAGGGAAGGAATGGACAGGAAAACAATTGCACCTCTTGATTTTAGATTCCCGGTCACGTTTGAAGGAGTGAGCTGGATGACATGAAGTTTCTAAAGCTCCAGCAACTTTCCAGAAGCAGCATCACATTGCTCAACAGCATTAGACTTCCATCATACGCAGATACTGGATATGCCTACTTAATACCACAGGCGTACATTGAAAATATGTAAATAATTTGATCTCTTCAGCTAAGCAAACACTTCTTAGAAGAAAAAGCGGCGTAAAAACTTGTGACACCTGGTTATTTTTAATAATGATAAAGTAACATGTGACAATACTATCAGCATGGCATAAACAGTTCATTCTTAACTGAGAAAAGAAGCAGGACGAAAACCAAGGAACAATAAATAGCCTAAAAGTAATCCAAATGGGACTCAGTCATCGGGTGCTAAACACAGCTGTTAGTCCTGCCAGTTTAGGAAAACAGTTGAATCAAACATTGTCACTTACAGACGTAAAATACCGACACCAGAAAGCACCACCGAATTCCTCAGATGACTGCAGCTCTATCATTGTTATGCAGCCTTTCCTTACAAATTTCCCCTTAAACACATAAAATACGTTCGCTTCAGATAAAACTTGTTCCTCGCATGATTTCTGCTATAAGCGAGTGACAAAGCTCAATCACAACTAAACCGAATTCTTCTAATAAAAAAGAGAAAAATCTCAGCTCGTGTAATCTGGAACTCAGCAACAGGTTAGTTATAGAATTAATTACCGCTGTCAAGATCTCCGCCAAGAAACCAGACCACAGCAGATGATGCTAATATATACATATTTATTAGGTGCTATTAGGGACTATTCTTACTTTCTGCTCTAATCTCTGAAGCTCATTCAGCAAACCTGCTAGAAAATTCTCTGAAAATACAGAGATGAGTTTTGTTAGTACTTCTGTAAGTAAATGTAGTCAATATATTAAAAGATTATGTATGCAACACCCTCAATATAAATCTTCAGTATAAGATGGGCAAAGTTCTTACTAAAAAAAAACTATGGAAAGGAATAATAGACTTACAAATGTCCAGCGCGGTTCAAAACAACGTGACTGAGTAATCATTCCTTGTCAGAAAACAAACTGGTTTAAACTTCAGCAAGATTACAGGAAGTTATTTATCCACATCATCAGCTTGGAAAAATGCTCACTTTATCAAAAACAACTGGTTTACAGACATCTCCCTCAGGTTATCCAGGGGGACAACCATCCATTCGACACCACCAGATCTTTAACAATCAGCAATCTCAAATATGGAAATAATAGGGGATGATAGCTCACAGAAGGTTGATTTTCCACATGGAAGACACTCGCACTCTTAGTGTGACAGTCCCTCAGATCGGCAGGATCTGTCACTTGTGCCAGCATCCCCTGGAACAGAACTGGTTTAAACTTCAGCAAGATTACAGCAAGTTATTTATCCACATCATCAGCTTGGAAAAATGCTCACTTTATCAAAAAATTGGTTTGCAGACATCTCCCTCAGGTTATCCAGGGGGACAACCATCCATTCGACACCACCAGATCTTTAACAATCAGCAATCTCAAATATGGAAATAATAGGGGATGATAGCTCACAGAAGGTTGATTTTCCACATGGAAGACACTCGCACTCTTAGTGTGACAGTCCCTCAGATCGGCAGGATCTGTCACTTGTGCCAGCATCCCCTGGAACAGCCCATTACAGATGAGGATTTTATTACGAGGGTTCTACCTTCCAGATAAAGAGAAGCTTTTCTTTTAAAAGACTATAAAGCAGCACTCCTCTTAAGTGCTACCTTAAACAATTCTGCAATAGCAAGAGTTTTAAACAGGTCAATGGCTATTTCAGGCCTTAAAATCCTGCTCTACACTTCTTGCCACAGAACGAAAACCAGTACCTACTTATTTGAAATCAAATATGTAATTATCAACTAGGAGAGACACAGAGTTTCCAGACAACGTGACAGGAGACTCTTTTGGAAAATGCATTGTTTAACCTTGCATACAGCAGACTATACTATCAGTTCAGGACAAGTGTGTGAGAAAGGCAGAACAGAAGAGAAGAAAAATAAGGAGAGAAAATAGGATTACCTTTTTTCCGCCCCACTACAAACTACTCCCTTCTCCACAGCAACTAAGGCAATACGTCCATAGGGCGAACTATATCTAAGAAAAGTAAATTTCAGATGAGCAACTCTGTAACCTTCCCTGGAGTGGCCGTGACACCAGGTTAGTTCAGTGGGTCTGGATTTCAATACGCAGTATTAGTTTCAGATAACGTAATAGCTCAGCTCTGTTTTAAAATAACAGAAACATCCTGTATGATAAACTTGAGTTGTCCATCCGACTGACCAATGTCCTAGGACACAAAACTGCAGAAGAAAACAAACCGGTCCTGTGTTTTCAAAACGTTCCCATAGTTTTTCAGGTACATCACTTACAAGTCATGCAAGAAGAACTTCATGCCTAGATCAGAGAGCAGCCTTTTGTATCAGCACAGCTGAGACCAGCATGGATACAGGGAACAACAGACTCCACATCAGCTCAGAAAGCCTGGAATCAGATTATCCTTTCACTCGTATTGGTATCAAAGTCTCTAGGACAAGCTTAAATTCTCGCAACCTGGGTATTACACCCTTCTGCCATAAATCTTTTGCTTTTCAGAGGAATGCTCACAAAGACACATCTCTGCTCTTTCCAGTATTTCAGTAGTGCAGGCAGGAGAAACAACAAAGCCATCCAGCTGGTGGGAAGCGGGCAAACACCCCAGCAAACCATCACAGTTTCACACAGACTCTCATCACAGTTATCTTAAGAGGCAGTTAAAGAAGTTGGAAAATTAACTAAGCTACGAACATGGCTAAGGAATTAATAAGCCTGCAAGGTCTGGACTCTCGTGAAAGGCAATAGGATTGTTGCTTATAGTCAACAGATCTTTCAAGAACTAACCACAGTTCGTACTCTACCTCAAAATAAAACCATGATACATCCATGCATCACTAAGCTCCAAAAAAAGACTGAGCAAGAACAGAAATTATGTCAAACACTTGAACACTCTGTCAGAGAGAAAGACTCTGTGGATAGATTTAGTTCTTTGAATTTCTCTCCCAAGCAAAGAAGGATACAGTCAGAAAATACCAGAGAAAACCAGCAGCAATATTAGACCCTCTACCGCAGGTTTCTCTTTGAAAATGCACATATTCTTTGTATTTTCAGCTTCTACC
>NW_010399439.1:0-5327 GCF_000710305.1 Buceros rhinoceros silvestris
AAGTAAGGTTAAGAAAATCCAGGACAAATGTTTCTTTTAATTTCATTCTTTCTTTTTCTTACAGTTTTCAAAAAGCATCAAAAAGCTCCATAGTTAAAGGTAAAAGACAAAATGTTTGAAAAATTGCTAATATTTAAGGAAACGTGGTTACCAGTCTTGTGGTAGAACTTTTCTTCAGGAAATATATATGATAAATCTTTGTACACTTGCAAATTTTTACGTTACCTTGTTTGTGAAAGTAAATATAAAACAAATACCACCTTTTAGCATGAAATTGATCATCCATGACTGCAGTGTTCCCAGACATGATCGAAATAATCTCTGATCTCAGGAAGTCATGCTAATAGTTGTTTGCAAGTCATAAAAATAAGATTACAAAGATAATTTTAATTTCTTATGGAGATTCTTATCACTAAAAAAATCATTAAGCATTTTAACTTAAAAACAGCTTCAAATTTTAGGAGTTGTGAGCATTGCAGCACAATAAAAAAATGAGTTTGTACTCCATAGAATTTCTGGAATTTGACATTTCTAATTTGAAAGGATCAGTCTCACCATTTTGTGACATAAATAATCTATTATTTTTAATTTATTCAACGTTTACTTTCAGCTTTATAATTCTGAACATATCATGCAATATATTACATGTCATTCCTTATGAATATTCTGTTTCCCCTCTTCTTTCACAGGGACAGTATTAAAAATTTTCTCAAACATTGTGAGTATTATAAGAACCCAAGATACTCAGTGCTGCCAGACTGCTGTAGATAATCTAACTGTTAACTTTTTTGGGGGTTGTGTGTCGCAACAGTGTTAATAACATTGTTTTCATTGAAGCATATACATCTCATATATGAAGCAGATTATGAACCTCTGCAAGAATTTTCAAACTCCAGCTTAGCCAGTCAACCATCTAGGGCTCACCCCCAGCAAATAGCAAGAGAGAGCATTCCTAACTCCAGAATTAATATGGAGGTCTTCAGAACAGCAGTCAGTTGTCTCCTCTCGCCCTTCAGAGAAGGAATTTCATTCACTGGGAGGATGCTTGGAGGTCAAATATTTATGCGGTTCCCATCTCAATCTAAAGAGCACACAATGTGAGATGAGAGCAACACCAGTAGTGGGATATAGCTTATGAATTGATGCTGCTACTTTATGCCTAGAAAACATCTTTATTTTTTTGTTAGTAGACTAGGTCATAGCACTGTATTATTATTGCCATCACTTGTGCTGCTTTCTTCTTGGGCTTAGTCCTTGAGATCACGATTTTCAAGTATATTTACACATTAGTTTAATATGTTGTTGTAAATAATAGAATGTAGAAGGACACACGTTAGGTGTTTCAGATTTCTCCATGACTGCCTTCTCTAGGCAATATGGAGACAAATACTCTTGGCAGCTGAAGCAGCTGCTTGAAGGCAGAAAACAGAAGGCAACTTAAACCCTTTAAATACTGAAATGGTAACAGTGGAGGTTTCTCTTCTCTCTGTCTCACAGCCTGGCATCCCTTCTGTAGCTGCATTCAGGTTCTAGTTCTAGACCTGATGATTTTGTCTCATTTAGGATGGCTCGCCAGACAGAGAGCTTTCCTACATATTTTAAGATTCTTTTTTCTATGTTTTATTTATTCTATGCAGAGTGGATTATTTCCATTTTCCATGAATTTGTATTGGCTGTATGGCACTGATAAAGGCAATCATAAAAGCAAAGTAAGATTCATCTCAACACAATGTTCAAAAAGCCTATTTAAATCATGTATGTCTACTTAATTATAGTTTTTCTCCATGAAATTTTTATGCCATGAAGATAGTCTCAACAACCTCAAAATTTCATAATTTGCAAATGTTTTAGGATCTGCTGGGATAAAAGGGTTTGTCTGTTTCAGGATCAACCCTGATTAATCATTTCTGTAAAATAGATTTTGACACATTATAATTGAACAATTGTAAAGCTGAAAGCAAAAGTGACATTATATTCCCCTTGAATATGAAATGAAAGGGAGTGCACCTTACCATCACTAGACAGCTTTTTTAATCAATGTCATTCTCACTTTACATTTTTGTTGCCAGGATACACAGTTGCTAAACTGGATACCGGTCCCAGATACCTGCTCAGAGCTGGGAAGCAGATGCAGAGAGAGAACTGAGACAGTCTTCCTAAACAAAGCAATTGTTTTATATTGCCATGTATGTATAATGGAGGCAGTGAAGTTTCTTTGGAGGCATTTAGAAAGGTAGTAATCTGAAATTAATTAGCTAGATTAATCACATTGGATATTATATACTGTAATAAGTGATCAGAGGAAGAGATTGTGCACGTGAGCACTATAGCATTTTACTAGAAATAACCACCATATGGTCATAAATAACAATAAAACTCTAGAAGACCATCCAGACAATAAGATTCTTACAACTTTTCTGAAGCTCTGACAGAATTGTACTGTCAACTCATCCACCAGCTTCATCTCCATCTCTTACATGTCTTAGCAAAAGGGACAGAAACCTTGCAGACTCTGCTGCTCTAGAGCATCATGACAAAGAAAATCGATGCACTAGAGGTACTTCACCAGAGCAAAAAGAAATTGTAGAGTACACAATTCAGTTCAAAATAAAATGATTATTTTATACATCTGTTCGCCTACATCACCAGCTAATTTTCCCAGAGTATCAGGAGAATTCTGAGATAACTGAACAGTGAAAAACAGCTGAAGCATCAGAAAATTATTCAGGAGTAAGAGTAGTAATATGACAAGGGTGATATTACATTTTTGTATTACAGGAGAAGTGATATATTCCACCATGGACCATGACCTCGTTTTACAGCATATTTCATAAAGACAAAATTAAAAAGCAGTTCATGAAGTTCTTAACTTTTAGTCAAATTACAGATCAATAAGAAAGCAGATTATTGGAAGTCAAGAAAGAAACCCTGAGAAAAATATGCATTCCCTGAATAATTGTGACAGGTAAGTCACCTGTATTTGTGGATAATTTCTCCACTGGGTTCAGTGTTAAAGGAAGTAAGAATTACTTACCAATAACAGATTTTCAGGTAATCCATGGTCAGAAGAACACTGAAACTTAGAGCAAAATAAATGCTTAAAAAGTTAGTGCTGGGGTGATTTTTAAAAGCATTTTTAAGGCAATGTTTGCTTGTTTTATGTTTTTTTAGCAATTCTGAAAGAAAGATTAATTTTATTTTAACTACTGATTATCCCTTTCATCTAAATTAACTTCGAGATCCTTTTCTTATATTGAATCAATGTGACTTTAAGCAGAAGTCCATTTATTAAACCTTTTATTAGGTCTTTCATTATGTATGCTTGTAAAGATCTTAATAGAGATGTTAAGTAATGGAATTTTGCAAGTTCCTAAAATCTTCATAAATCTCCATAAATTGTCTCTTTATGAGAAACCTGCTTTCATTGTGTCTGATTTTTTATTCATATGCAACAAAAATGTTAATATAATTTAATTGAGCTAATATGATTTATCTTTTCATTCATTGTATAAGTTAATTTTGTTCTAAAATATCCTGTTTTCAAATTCTACCCAGCAACATAGAATTAAAGTAATTATAGTTTGGTGGAGGAAATTAGTCATAAAGGACCATGATTTCTAAAATAAATGGAAATTTTCACAGCCTGGATTAGCCATATGCTTTACAAGAAGGGGTGGGGTGGTGGGAATAAAGGAAATGATTTGCAGTGCACTTATTGCAAGAACTCATTCTGGGAGTATAAATTTGTCAGATAAGTAAAATGAAATGTTAGCTGATCAAGAAATTTGAACTGTTTTACCTATTCTATAGTTGTCCTTGCTGAGATCGTTGAGATATCTTCTTCTTTTTTCTTTTTTTCTTTTTTAATTCAGAAACTATAAAAATCATAACAATGCTACTCCCACAGTTTCCTTCCCAAATCTCTGACGGATGGCGCAATACAGACAGATACAGAAGTGTGGATGTACCCATTGAAGCACATGGGCCATGAGCTCATGAGCTCACACCTTCTAGTGTTACACAAGGTTGTCATCACCTTACTTAACTTTGGTTGTTTTAAAATTAGGAGTATCTAGAGACCAAATAATCCCCTCTACTTTAGACACCCCTTTCTGGAAAACCGAATTGAGCTAAGTGCTTGTCCCCCTTTACTGATGATAGTATCAGCCCAGTGGATTAGTTTGGAACAGAGACTTAAGCTTTGGGTGAATACAAGTAGATAAAACAAATGACCACACATATTGACCTAGAGGGGCGAGAAACTGAGAGGTGTATTTCAAATTAAGAGGATAACTAGAAGTCTTTCCTAAATAGCAAGTATGAATCTCCTTTTCTACTGAAAATTTTAAAATGGGTACTTGGGTATGTAAAAAGTCAAGGGAAAGATAAAAATATCAGAGAGATGATGTTTTATGTTGTTCAATGACATTGCATGCTTTATGAGAATTAACCCAATATTTTGACTTAGCATGAGATGTCTGAGATACATAATTTGTATACATTACCAGACATGTATCTGTGCTTAAATAAAATACCTCAGTGCAGAATACAGACATCATCTCCTGCAAGATCACCAGTCCATGACATCAATTATGCAATGAGTTCTCCCCTTGAACTTTTTTCCCCTATTATATTTTCATTAATATATTCTGTGTAGGAGTTACTCTGGACGATTTTCTTGCTGCCATGATGGATGATTATGACATGTTATGAATAAGAGGTGATTAAATATAAACTATGTGTTGTCCATCAATGGAATTATCATGAAGGCTTTGGTATTAATATATTTTTAATTTCCCAGTTCATGGATGAAAGAATCAGTCTGCATTAATAGTGTTACATAAAGGGATAATTTAGTAAGATACCTGGTGCCCTACTCCTGATTCAGACAAACTTCCTATTAAGATACATGGTAGTGGCAGTGTTACTAAACCCTTTAGTCTGGTCTTAGACTCAGGGACAATCATGCCCCATTCACTACAGGAAGAAGTCTAATTCAGAATATTTCTTCTTCTTAAGCATATTTTAAACTTTCAGTTTTAGGAATATGTTGAAAATCTGGTGTATAGATAATATATTCTTCTTGTTAAGAGAAATGTCATTTATTTGATTCTTCACATTTGTGTTGCATCCGTTGGAAATGAAGAGAAACAATGGGTGAAGAGAGCAAACAGAAGCTTGACTTGCCTCTGTGTCATCTTGCCAGCTTACGTGATGAAGTCTGTGGAAAGCCATAATTTATAAAAATCTTCAGAGACTGAATTAATACTTTTTTTTTTTGTGAAATGATAATAGTTATTCCATCATTTTTCCTCCTATTTTTCAGA
>NW_010399439.1:5503-23563 GCF_000710305.1 Buceros rhinoceros silvestris
TCAAGTAACTGCCATGAATTGTGTTGGACAAGATACAGGAGGATAAGTTTAGCAATAAAAATACACAATTAAAAGTTTTATGAATTTTGTTTTAAAGATTGATATTTTTGTGGCACTTTATTGTCTCTATTTTTGTTTTTGTATTGTATTCTTAATATAGAATTTTCAGAAAGTGTTAAAAATCTGAGATGAGAGTTTTTAAGGAAAATCTATAGTATAATAAATTTGATATGGTCAGAACATTGCCTTTCCTTCGCTGGTAGACAGTTCAGTGCAGAGCCAAGCCCTTAAAAGAAAGTCATTTTCTAGTTAGAGGAGAAAAGGAACAGAAAGGACGTGTGAAGGATATCTTCAACTTCAGTGAGCTATGGGAGGGGAAGGAATAGGACAGGGATGACAGAAAAAAACCGCTTTTAAGTAAATGAATGTATTTCAAGAGCTAATTTTATTCTGTGGACAAAATTTGATGATGACAATTTTCAAGCACTGTTTCAGCCAGCCTATGGCACTTCAGTGAGCCCCCATGAGCCAGCGTGCATTCTCAGTGAGCAGAGCCACCCTGGTGACCTTTCTTCTTATCAACTATAAATCTGATCGAAGCCTTTGAATTCATGCAGAACAGATGCAGCTCCTTTACTTTCCATCTCGGATTTAAGAGGGAAGCAAAGGCAGAAAAGATAAACGTTAGATATAACTGCACTCAGAAAGAGAGGAATGGCTGAGGTCTATATATCGGCATTAATTTTTTTCATGTACCACTGAAGTAAAATTCAGAGAGGGGAGGCACTCTGGCATTAGCCTGGAGTGAATGGGTGTTTGTCTGCCTAGGAATGGGCTACGTTTGCCCTGATACTCCTTGTCAGTGACAAATACTTTCCCGTCTTGTATGCTGCCTTTCTTTATTTTTAAAATAAGTATTTTTTCCACTTAAAGTGTAAAATAAAATACAGAAATAATTAATTATAAAAGAAGATTAATTTTATAGGAATATTTTCTTTCTTTCAAAGAAAATTATTTAAAGCCATTAGTGTACTTGGAAGAAGACTAAAAGGAGAAGGGAACTGGGAGGAACAGTCAGCGAGCATAGTGAGAGAAGAGATATTATTCCCATTGAAGCCAAGCACTGTCTTCCCAATATTGTCAGTGGACTCAGAATCACATCCTTCAAATAAAGCAGCACTTGCAGAAAAAAAAAATACACAAATGTTTAAGCATATTACATATCTTATCCATTTACGAGTTTGCTTCATCATCACAGTACACAAATCAAAAGACTGCTCAATGCAGATCACTTCAGCCATATTAAATATAAAACATTAATGAAGTCTCGTGTGAGGGGCAAAATAGGGTTGCTAAACAAATCTGGAAATCACAAATAGTCTTTGCTAAGCCTTGGTCAATTTCTGGTTAATGGTATATTAAGTAGGAGTAATTATTCAAGTTATAGGTTTCTTTGTACAAATTACAGGTAATAAGCTTAATGTAGATGTGACATAGTTTCTTAATTCTAGCCATTAAGGAAAGTAGATTTAACTCCATTATGTAACCTCACTTAAATATGACAATAGATAACTGTGGTCATTAAACTAATGACATCTGTCATCAACACTGATATTACCACTACGCCATACATGCTTCTACAGTAAAGACTCTGTCAATGTTTCTGTTATAAAATGATTCAGGGGTTTGTAACTTGGCTATTTTAAATGACGGTGGAGGAAGAGAAATTAAGTCAACCTAGGATAATAATTATTAAACAATATTAGGAAAGCTTCCACAGTTTATTTGCATGTGGCAGAACGGAGTGGCTTTTGGTAATGTAGAACTGTGAAATGGCATTTAACATACGTACACCTGCTTCAGTCTGTGCTTTGGAAAAACTGTCCTCAGCACAGAGCTCTTCAAAAAGCCTTGTATAGACATATCCTGCATTGTGTAAACCCTCTCCCTTTGTTCTGAGTTCCTGTTCTGAGGATTCCAGTACACGTCCCACTGTGAAGTACTCGCTTCTCATACGTACAGATAAGCATAAATGAAGCACTGCCACATTCTAAACAGCACATAATAGCTTTTGGTAAAAATATGAGTGATGTGTAATAAGTTTGCAAACTGTAAGTAGCTCATATACAGATATCCTCAGGGAATCTCCTGCTATCTATCCATTCAGACTTACGGAATGTCCTGTAGCTGAAGTTATTAGTTCAGCATTCAAGAAATGCTGAAGTTCTCAGAGTAACACTCATTCTCTGTGATTTTTGTACACTCACTTCCATATACCTGTACATTCCTTTTACTGCTTCCTCAGCACTTGTACCTTATCTGGTAGGAAAACCAAAAGTGAGTGGGTTTCCCTATCAGTCTGATAGAACTGGCGAGGGCACAGCAGAAATCAAGCTAAAGAACAGCAAAGATGGGTCAGATTTTAAAACCAGGAGGAATAGCATCACTTGAAATCTATTCTTGTTCTGCAATACAGGATGATGTCTTCGGAATTAAACTTCAGAGCAGAACACATTCTTACTGGTCCACCTGATGCCTTTCAAAGACTGCTTTTCCAGTGGCTCTTTCTAACCACTGGCCTTGCTCTGGCATTGCAGCTGCATTTCTCAGCATTTGGTGAGGACATGGGAACTTGGCAACCCTAAGCACAAGGGCAAATATGTTCGTGGTGAAAGCAGCTTGCAGAGGTTTGCCTGCTCTCATGCAAGAATTAGAAAAGACTGTTTTTGTTTTTTCTTCTCATATATAGCTTGATACTTTGGCACTAGACTTAAGTTTTCTGATTTTTAGTTTTGTTCCTATGAATTATTAAGTAATGGAAAAGCACACACACAGTTAGACGTACTACTAGGATATAGTAGCTATGGCCTCCTTTTTTTTGCTTTTGCCCTTGCTTTTGTCGTGATAAAAACACAGGAACTCTACAAACGAATCTTCCTCTCTTCCCTATGCTGGTTTACTCCACCCAATGCAGCCCTGCTTCTACAGGCAAGGCCAGTGAGAACAGTAAGGCTCAAAGCCGTGAGGTAAATAAAGTATAAGCAATTCTTACCAATGGAGGGAGAGGGGTAAATGATACAGACTTTGGGGTGCAGTAAGTGCTGAACTGAACCCTATGAATATACACTGCTAACCACAGAGCTTTGCCTCAGAAATTCAGGCAATTCCAGCTGCTGTCTGGTGAGCAAATAGGTAATAATTTCACTGCTAACCACAGAGCTTTGCCTCAGATCTTCAGGCAATTCCGGCTGCTGTCTGGTGAGCAAATAGGTAATAATTTACAGTGCAATTAAAAAGTAGTGCATATTCTTTAAGGTCCCATGTAAATAACAAATGTGAAACTGGTGGAATAAAACTATTATTAAATTAAATTAGAAAGTATTTAAAAATCAATTACAATGGACAAAAATGAAGAACAAGGAACACCTTGCCTATCCAGACAGTTAAAGAGTTTTAAGAAAGGAAAGAATCAAGTTATTCTAACACACTCAAAGGCCTGTGTTTTTTATTACCAGCTAGGCAGAAGAGGTGAAGGTGACACCAAATAGAAACAGAATCTTAACAAAGTGTGTTCACTATGTGTTTCTAATTTATGAAGTTATGAAGTCAGTAAAAGAAAAGAATGCTTCAGTGATAAAAATAAATAAAAGTATGAAAATCAACATATGCAACCCACATTCAAATGGACAAGTGGACATAATTATGGTTCTAGACTGCTGGAAAACTTTTTACTTGCTATAGGCAGGAGCCTGTAGTGCACAAAGTATTACAAACATTTCTTCAGATCCTGCTTTCTTCAAAGGTAAAATCCAATGTCAAAACTTCTGCTACTCTAACTCAGTCTGTGAAATAGCACACCATAAAATTCAGAATTAATAACAGGGGTTTCTACTGAAATTTTGACAGCTAACAAAATACAGTTAAATATCAAAAAGAAAGAGCACAGATGACCACAGATGAAAACTTAATCGGAGTTTGCATCCTAAGTCATTGAAGACCAGTCTACAACAGACAATGGAGCACATGGCAGATGTCTTGGACCCACCCCCATCTCAATCAAACAGGTCTCCACACTCTAGAGTGATGTGTGCAGCCCGTTTGCTCTGCAGTCCTATGAACAGGATTGCTAGAAAAAGTGTAGTACCATCCAAAACGGTGGTGTTGGTTAAGGCTCTGGCTGGCTCCTATTAACACCATCTTGGTGATCTCTGAAACATACATTCTTAGGTATTCTGCTTATGTAATTAGTCATTTTATTTCAGATGTAATGGGACTCCTTAACAGATTCAGGGCATATCTGGGTAAAAAAACCCCTCCATGTAATTTCTTAGGCGTCAAAATTGTTCTTACGGAAGCCTTGAAAGCAGCTGATGAAAACTTGCTCTTCCACTTGGTCTCTTGCCCATCAGTGGCCTTCAAAGCTATGAAAATACTTTTGGGTAAGATGATATGAGATTCTCCCAGGGCAGTGAGAAATCTCACTGCCTCCAACTCCTTGCAAATAGGGCAGTAGCCACACATTGTTTATCAGTAAAAAAAAAAAAAACAGAAAACCTTCAGGCTGGTATCTGAAAAAGCCCAGTATGAAACGGCTCTCCTGCACAATAATAAGGATATTAGGGTGACTTCAACTGGCTCATCTTCGAAGAAAAACATGTGTGTGTCCCTAAAACCTAAACAAACCAAAAGACCTACAGTTACACAGTGTGGATAAATCTAAATTGTTTAATTACTCTGCTAAAGCCTTTTTATTGAGGTCCTTCCATATGGTACTTGTAACACAAATGTAAAGTCATTGACTCTGTATATGTTTCCACAGATGTTATGGGAAAAAGAGAGGCATGCATGTGGCAAAAAAAGTGATGGGTTTATGAAACTCAGAAGGCTAAAAGCTAATAAATAACAGTGAGACTCCAAAATAAGTACCCATCTGAGCACATTCTCAGAGAGCTGCTGCCATTCATAAATCATTGAAGTTGCACTATGTGCTTTTTATGATGTTGGCAGAGATTCTTGAGTGAATTATTGGCTTGTATTCACATGACCATCACTCTTCGTGTTGTATCATATAAAACACAGTCAGTCAAAAGCAAAGGAAAAGCTGGAAATTATAGTCATTAATGCAAGGTGCTTATTCTGAGGAATTCTCTTCTCAGGGAAGTGTCTTCCTAAATATTTTTTTCAATTGTCTGATGTCATAAGAATTACTGAAATAAACTACTCAGACCCAAGAAGGAGGCATACCCAATAGATAGTTTAGATCAGCTCTTGTCCTGAAAAATATTTATTCAGCTTCCTGTCAGAGTAATATATTGTCTGAGGGAAGACGAAAAATAGTATCACAGAATTTTTTAGGTTGAAAAAGACCTTTATGATGATCCAAATCAACCATTAAACCAACACTGTCAACTTCACCACAAAACTGTCCCTAAGCACCGCTTTTCCATGTCTTTTATATACCTCCAGGAATGGTGACTCCACCAATGCCCTGGGCAGCCTGTTCCAACGCTTGACAACCCTTTTGGTGAAGAAATTTTTCCTAATGTCCAGCCTAAACCTCCCCTGGTGCAACTTGAAGCCGTTTCCTCTTGGCTTATTGCTTGTTACTTGGGAAAAGAGACTGACCCCCCCATCTCACTACAATCTGCTTCCAGGAGGTTGTAGAGACTGCTAAGGTCTCCCCTTTTCTCCAGCTCTCCTTTTCTCCAGACTAAACACCTCCACTTCCCTCAGCCGCTCTTCATAGACTTGTGCTGTAGAGCCCTCACCATCAGTCCTGCCCTGCCCCTGCCGGCAGGCTGCAGGGCCCATGGGGCCAGGTCCTGTGGCAGCCAGCACCAGCAGACCTCAAGCTCCCCTGGAGTGGGCTGGTGACGCACCACTGCGTGACACCCAGCTGTTGACACCCCTGCAGTTCACGGCAGCCTGACCTTTACCATGGGCTCCCAATTTCTCTCCAGTGGGAGAGAACTGAGCACTGTGCAGGCCCGGCTGCACCTGCAGCAGGCTGCAGCGCGGGGAGCAGTCCCAGCCCCTGCACCAGTACCCTCGGGCATCATTTCCTGGGTTGAATAATAACCAGGATGTGGAGAGTTAACAAAGGTTATGCAAGGTCATTGGTTCCTCTGAGAACTATGTCCAGGTCCCTCTGAGACAGGCTTGGTATTTTCCACATTACAGTTCAATGGAAAATGGAACAAATCTCTTTCTTCCTCCAAAACACTTTTTTCTCTGCTTTTTTGTCAGTGAGCTAGCGCGCTGCTATATCCATATCCAGCATGTTCCTTCCCAACAGTGGAGTTACGATGAAAACCCAATATATTACTCTTATTCAGCACATTACTTTGTTGTGGTGGTGGCTCTGTTAGCCTGGAGTTTCAAACTCTTTTGAGTTTCAAATATTCTGGTTGATTGCTTGATAGCTCAAACAGATGAATTTCTACTTACTTTCTGAAAAGAAAATTCTTACAGATGTTTAGGAATAAACATGCAACTTTGAAGTTTTTGGCTTGGACAAATCCTGATGTCTACTGAGCAGCCACCTCCATCTTGCATCTTTGGCAAAATCCAACGAGGGTGTAAATGGTGGCATAAGTTGCAGACCAATGAACCAGTGTCAGTGAGTACAGATCAGTGAAACTAAAGCAAAAATGAAGCCAGGTTGGTTCTCTGTAAGAAAAAGCAACTTGCAGATGAGTCTGAGATACAACAAACTCCAATCCATTTTTCATCTTGTGCGGTTTCTTTTAAATCCAATCCGAAACACAAAACAGTCTCAGTGTCCTCCATACTGAAGTTCTGCCTCCATAGCCGCTACATTTTCAAGACCCTTCTCGTTCTGTTCAGCTTATGGATCTTGTGTGGCTTTTACAGCTTATGGCTTTTGCTAAGGTTTTTTTGGAATGGGGAGAGTGACATGGGACCAACAGTCTTTAAACAAAATAATAGAAACACAGAATCACAGAATCATCTGGTTGGAAGAGACTTTTAAGATCATTGAGTCCAATCATTCGTCCTGAACTGCCAGGGTCCCTAAACCATGTCCTTCAGCACCAAATCCACACGGCTTTTAAATACTTCCAGGGATGGGGACTCCACCACCTCCCTGGCAGCCTGTTCCAATGCTTAATGACCCTCCCTGTAAAGAAGTATTTCCTGATATCTAACCTTGTTTTCCCCTAGGCCATTTCCTCTCATCTTGTCACTTGTCACGTAGGAGAAGAGACCAACCCCTACCTAGCTATAATCTCCTTTCAGGTGGTTGTAGAGAGCAATAAGGTCTCCCCTCAGCCTCCTTTTCTCCAAATTAAACAATCTCAGTTCCCTCAGCTGCTCCTCATAACACTTGCTCTCCAAACCCATCACTAGTTTCATTGCCCTTCTCTGAACCCACTCCAGCACCTAATGTCCTTCTTGTAGAGAGGGGCCCAAAACTGGACACAGCGCTCAAGATGTGGCCTCACAAGGGACAATCACTTCCCTGCTCCTGCTGGCCACACTATTGCTGATAGAAGCCAGGATGCTGTTGGCCTTCTTGGCCACCTGGGCACACTGCTGGCTCAAACTCAGTCAGCTGTCGACCAACACCCCCTGGTCCTTTTATTCCAGACAGTTTTCCAGCATTTCTTCCCCAAACCTGTAGTGTTGCAGAGGGTTGTTGTGACCCAAGTGCAGGATCAGGCACTTGGCTTTATTGAACTTCATAGTATTGGCCTTGGTCCATCGATCCAGCCTGTCCAGATCCTCTGTAGAGCCTCCTGACCTTCAAGCACATCGACACTTGCCTAACTTGGTGTCATCTGCGAACTTACTGAGGGTGCACTCGATCCTCTCATCCAGATCATTGATAAAATCATTAAAGAGAATAGACCCCGATACTGAGCCCTGGGGAACACCACTGGTGACTGGCTACCAACTGGATTTGACTCCACTCTGTGGGCTCGGCCATCCAGCCAGTTTTTTATCCAGTGAAGAGTACACCCATCCAAGCCACAGGCAGCCATTTTCACCAGGATAATACTGTGGGAAATGGTATCAAAGGCTTTACTAAAGTCCAAGTAGACAACAGCCACAGCCCTTCCCTCATCCACTAAGCGGGTCACCTTGTCATAGAAGGAGATCAGGTTGGTCAAATGGGACCTGCCCTTCATAAACCCATGCTGACTGGGCCTGATTACCTGGTTGTCTTGCACATGCCGAGTGATGGCACTCAAGATGACCTTATATAGTGCTTACATAGTTTGGTGGAATTCTAGCTTTTTTTTAAATTAATTTTGAAAATATGCCATTAAAATAGAAGGAGTCCTAGATTTTGCTGAAAATGTGATTAATATAAGATTAATTTCTATATATTTTTGTCAAAGCAACATCCTAACAAAGCCTGGATAATTAAAAAAATATACAATGAATTATTTGTTTTAAAATCATCACAATAGGTGGTCTGAATTTGCTTATTTGGATCAAAACTAAGTTATGTACTGAAAAGAAAAAATCCACAAAAATCCAGCTACCAAAAACCACAGAAGTCTTTAACCAGATCTATTTAAGGTAGGTAGGTCTAAACATGTAGCTGGTGCAGATTTGCTGAAATTTGGTCAGAGCAATCATCTGGTATCTTGGAGACATGGGCCAGATTTGTACCCTCTGTGCTCAGAGCAAATATTTGACCCAGTACGTGCCCAGAAAATGCCCCACACAAATAAAGCCAAAGAGTTGTATTATAAGGCTCTCACAATCTCTTCATTCAAGCCTTTTTCAGCCTGTGAAACATTTCAAGCCAAGCACATCACGTAAATTTGCCTACTGAGATTCTTCTGGTCTTTCAGCATACTCAGATCAGCCCATTTTGACTTTCTGAAAACCTAGAGAATGAAAATCCAAGGTGTGTTCTAGACAACCTTAATTCTAACTTCGATGTTTGACATTTACCAGTGAGATTATCCGAGGGTTTTTTGAGGTTTTGTTGAACTCAAGAAAATTAATAGGATCATGAGTTCCTAAAGGGTTCTCCCATTCTGCATTACTGCCAATCTTTGTTATGACTTCCCCACAAATTATGCATTTCCAAACTCATTTTGTTTGTTCATTCATAAATAAAGTATAAGAGAAACAAGGATTTAAGCATTGGAAGTATATTCTTTGTGGTTCACTCATAGAACTTACATCCCATCACAAAATCAATCCTCTACTAGCAGATATGATTTATTTAGAGGACAAAACAGTGTCTTGATCCTATTAAATACTCGTATATTTTTTCTTATTTTTTTTACCCCCTGTGTCTCTCATTGGAAACCCTAAGGAAATTTTGGGCTGTCTTTATTCTGTGCCTTGCCCAAGAATTTATCTTGTCTTTAAAACAAAATTTTATGACGTGAACTGTCTTCACGCAGCGAGTTTTCTTACTTCTGATGATGAATCTTATGGACAAGGAAAGGGAATGGTCAAGGTAACAAGTTTAGGTTAATTTACACATGAGAACTTTTAATAAGGATGCTGAAAAATAGCTTTTATAGATTATAAACCTTAGACAAAGATAAGTCAACCCTGTTATAGAGAAAGACATGTATTTGAACATTTTTTTTTTTTTTTTGCTGTTATTTAGGCTGGTTTAAGTCAGACGCCCTTTACAACTAACTTTCCTCCACAACATGTCATTCTAGGAAAAAGAAGTGTTTGTGCTTGTATGAACACAGAGACAGAAGAGGTGTTATGAGGACAGGACATGTAAAATATGAGAAATCAGGAAGGGATAATGAAATGAGCAACTGATGTAAAAGGGTACCCTTACTATAACCAGAGGATTTCAGAAAGATGCTAAAGAGGGCTACATTGTAAATATTATTTACAATGTTCTTTGATAAAAATATTGTCCTATATATTTTTAGAACTTTGGAGAAGAAAAACAAATAAATATTTTTTAAATCGTACTGTATAGCTCTGGCTTGTGGAAAGGTGAAAAAAACAGCTACTGTAGGATAAATAAATATAGGAAGTATGAGGCAAGGTATTCAGAGAGCTGACAAATGTATGTTTCGTAGTTGGTAAGAGTGAGCTGGAATGCTGGGTGAACAGGAAAGACAGTCTTTTAAAAACTGATGGATTTAACAATTGGCTGAGTGTGACAAACTGAGCTAGAGTTAACAGATAACATCATGGTTGCCAGCTTGGATGACAGGAAGGGTACAAATTTTCAGTTACAGTGGTAGAATAACCTATGGAAGTAAAACTCACATACAAAGAAAAAGTGCTTTGGCAAAAAACCATTTTTGATGAATAGGATAAATATTTGATTTTTCGAGCTGTGTTAGAAATATTTGATTTTTTAGGTATGTTATTTTGTAAAGAATAGAAAAGGCACAAAGGATAGATAGCTACAATTTACTATTTTTTCCTCTCATTAGAGATTAAAATGAAAATCTGTCAGATTAAAGATTTTTTTTTTAATCTCTTCATAACAGAGATTTTAACTTTTCTAATCTCATCCTGCTATAAAACACAATCTATTTTAACAGATGTTTCAGAGGAAGAGATTCTTAAGCAAATGTCAGGTCAAATAAAATTACAGGGAGTGTAATACGAATGTGGTAAAATGTTACTATTTTTCAGCTCCACGTGCGTGCTCAGAAAATTCTTTTTTTCACTATTGTCTCAACCTTGGAGTCATGCCGAGGAATGCTGAGCTGGCTAAAGGTTTCCTACCGGTGTGTTCAGCGCTGTGACAGCAGCAGAGTATGCTGCTGGGGAGTACAAGGTAGCAGAGCTGCTGGCAACATGGTTGTTTTGGGGCACTAAAAAGGGGTGGGACATGGGTTGGAGGGGCAAAGGGGTTTCAAGAAGTGAGTCTGGGAGCTCCGAATACAAAAGGAACAAGGGAATGCAGTCTGTGGGAAGAGGGAACTTGGGGATGATGTTCAGACTTATGGAATGTGGGAGTCTGTCCTCTCAGTCACAACACATGTCAAACTAGACTCCTCTTTCTGAATTCCTGCATGTTTTTCACTTGCTCTGTCCGGATTTCTCACGTCTCAGCTGCCTAATGCCACCACAGCGAAGCCAGCCTTTTCCCAGCCAAAGCTGCACAGCTGCCTGCTTTGCTCATGCCTGAGTTCTGCTCAGGCTAAACCCAAAGGGTGATCTGACTGAGTTTTGAAAATACATACGTTCTTCAAAATTTATCCCTAGTGGAAATTTTGTGCATTGAAAAATTCAGGATTAAGGTTTAAAATTAACGAATGAATGATTCATTTAAATTATTTTAGGTCATTCATCCACTTCAGCATGTTTTACCAATTATCAGGAAAAGTAATGATCCCTTACAGTTAAAGATGGATGCCATTGGTGATTTTCTCACTAACCAGCTGAGTTGTTTTGGTAATGACTGACTGCATAAGGGAAGAACACAACAAACCATGTCCAAAATGTAGTTACAATTATCTCCTGTTCTATTTTGCGCTGAAATAATAAAATATGATCCAAGACTGGGAAGCACCTCAATATATATATATTATATTACTTTCTTTATATTGAGTATAATATAAAGCCAAAATACTATTTTGCAACTTGAGTTGAAGTTTGATAACTTTATTCCCACAATTAAAAGGCATTCCAGCCCACAAACAGTAAAAACTCTCCCTGTGTTGTTTTATTATTTATTTCCTTACATAGTAAGAATTTTGAAGCTTAAACTGTATATGGTGTGAAATGCAGACATCTCCTTTTGACCTGTGCCTCTACAACACCTGGTACGATGGGAGCCCTGGGCTGGGTTGGCAGAAAAGTGCCACATCACAGAACGTGTGTGGAAATGGTAAGGCGGATGAGAAACACTGAAATGTTCCAGCCCATATTAAAACACATATAGATTTGATCCATTTTTTTTTAAATCTGAAATGTCTGACAGTCTTAAATCAACAGCACATAATTTAATTTCATAAGGAGGAGAGTATCAGAAAGATAAACCCAAACCTAGTATTGCAGTCTTTCTGGCTGATGCAAGCAGTTTTTTCTCACTGTGTTCTTATAGTTCTGTTTCTACTTCTATCTGGAACATAAAATTTAGGAAATGCACGAAACCATAATACACCTATTTTATTGCTTGGTCTGCTTAAGCTGAGTAGGATCTATCCAGTTGACAGAAAAAGACAAAAATCTGTTCTTTTATGCCCATCTTTATTCCTTCTTATTAAACGTTCTGAAATCACTTCAGACCAAATAAATATAGTATGAATTTTCATTATTTTCTTCCTTTCTGTTTAGAGAAAAAATTGGTCAGGAAGAGATTTGTGATTGACCTGTGAGCCACACCCTTGGTTAAAGTGGGAGAATCTGAGTAATTTCACTGATTGAATTATATTTGGAAATTATAAAAACCACAAAACATACACAATTAAATAACTTATTCTCTGTTTCCAGTTCCAGTGAAATCTGATTGTCTCTGTACACTGAGATCCCAGTAGTGGAAAAGACCTGGACAAGAAGAAAACTGGCATCTTTTTTAACAGCACCTATTTTGGTTTTGAATTTGCTATACTGTACCAGGAAATACTGAAACAGCATCACTGATGCTTGTGCCTGGATGTCCTTACGTCTACAATTTTGCTGGGCCTTGTCTTAACTTTATCCCTGGTTTGTGTTTGTATTTAGATACCTGCTTTACATTTTTGTTCAATAAACAATGCCTTTTTCAGATGATTACTTGGCATCTAAGATCTTTCATTTGTGCATTTGACCGGACTACTAAACACATCTGTAAGTCCAGCAAATGATAACAAACTCCAGCTGATGGTTCTTACTACATGAGTACTCATGGGCTTCCCATGTATAAAAATAAGGAATTAAATTGCTTCCCACATGCAGTGGGGAAAAGTTCGTTAATGTATAGGTGAGACCCCCAAGCATTTGATGAGAAAAGCTGCCTCGGTGCTGAGAGAAATGTCAACACAGACAGTGTGCACTCACATTGTTATTTTTGCCACACGTCTTTTGCATGTAAATATCCCCTAAAGATTTAAGAATATAAAGTTTTTTTTTTAAAGATGAAATTGCAAAAAAATAGTAGAATCTCTTCTCAAAAAGTATTTACAGTGACTGAGCAATCACTTTAAATTCTGCCTCGGTGATTCAGGTGCAAGGAGGATTTTATGTGATTAATTTCCAGGATTAGTATTAAAAACAAATTTGTCAAATTCCAGCTCCTCCATAGATTTATCATGTGACATTGGACAAGTTACTTCACCTCTCTTCTTAATTCACAAAAGACAATCAAATTCTTCTTCTCACTTTCATCTTTCAAAAAATAAATCCTTTGAACAAATTGAGGAACAGAAATTAATTCCCTGACCTTCCAGTAAAGGTAAATTTACCTATGAATATCTTTAAGTCTCAAATGTTTAATTTAGTCCTGATGAACCACCGTTTTAGAGGGACCAACTCTACAGAATATCAGCTTAATGCATATCATAAAATGATTTTGGACAATATTTCAGTGACTTTACCCCATTTGCTGCACCTGGTTCACTCTTCAAACTTGCACTATAAATTAAGGGGATTGTCTGCATTTCAGTTTTTAAGGATGGGGAATAAATTATGAAGACTGCTGCTAAAAAAGATCAAGGCAGCACAAGTAGATGAAAACAGAGATCAGAAGACAGCAAATCCTCCATCCTTCTCAATAACTGTGGCTGCAAAATGGCTTAAATATGAAAAAGCTTCTTTTTTACTGCATTGACTGAGCTTTTTGAACATATTGCTGATACTTAGAAAATTAATAGTTGAAAATTATGGCATGTATTAGGGGACAGTTTCTTAGGGAAAAGAATAGACTTGCAGCCTCTGCAGACAAAACTAATCCATTTCCTCCCACATCTGCTCTGTCCCCTGCCTCCCTAGGAACTCTGCCTCTGAAGCGGGTAGCACGATGTGTGTCCACCTTACAAGGGGATGATGAGAGTGTTGTTGTCACCCTTAAGTGACTACCAGCTGCTGCCATCAAATCAAAAATGGCTGGAAAAATTGAAAGGGACATAAGAAAGTAATCCTTTCAAATTGCCACAATATTTACTGGAAAGAGAGGCTTTCAATGGGAAATCAAGCATGTAATCCTGTAAACCCTCTGCCCAGTCATAGCATGAGCACACGGGGGCATCTATCGAAATATGGTAATGATCACAGTTCTGCAGCCCAGGGAACAAATGAAAATAATGAGCACATTGCAAAAATAGGGAGAGATTCATCATTCAAGTCTTTTCCATGGGCTCAGAACAATTGTTGCTATTCATAATTAAAAGCATCCAGCTATATACTTTCTGCTCTTATGCAAGTTTGTTTAGAACTGAGATGGTAAAAAACTCCCCACCCAACACAAACACATTTATAGAAATAGTCACAGCATTATCATGCTGCATGATATTGAAAACATCCATTTTATGGCTGCACAATTTTCTCCTCATGCTACTGTGCACCAGCAGTAACAAATACGAAAGCAGATCGATTTAAAGTTCAAGTTAAGTTGCTTGAGTTCCCCATGGTGAAGCAATTATTCCCTCAGAGGCTCTCATTTTCTTTATCACACCATGAATTCTTCAGACAACGAATCTGCAGTTTCCACCATGTGGTTACTTGCACTGCAACAAAAATCTCAGGAACAGTACTAAGGACAGACATTTCTCTCTCTGCAGATGATTCCTTAATTTGAAGTTTAATCTCTCTACAATCAAAAACATTTATTCTTGGCAAAATCGTGTTCCCATTAATCTGATCTAAGACATCCTTTTTCCTTTAAACTCGCAGGTTATTTCCTTCTCAGTAATATAGATCAAACTTTTTTGATAAAAACCTAGGGTGTATACCTACGTATATTGGGTTGCAATGAAGTGGTACAACCAATATTTTGTGTATCTAAGAACTGGAGGTAGATATCATTACTGAACCTTAGCATTCTACTCCACTGTATCTCACACAATGCATGGACAATGTTGGTTTCAAACCTGTCAACAGGCTTGAAACTGAGCTTCTGACTTGCAGCACTTGGCTCTATTTGGACCAGTAGTTTCAATCTCCAGCTGTAGCCTTCCTGTGGTCACCAGCGGGAACATGGTCTCAATCTCTTTTTTCCCCTCTGATGTTGCCTTTAGGGGGTAGAGCTCTGCAGATCTTCTGTCCTAGAGTCCCATATAAGGGCAACTGAAGAAAAAAATTCCTTTACTTAAGACCATCATTTCTAATTGCTATTCTTGTGGGTATTCCAGTTAGGGTTTGACCAGAAGGAAAAAAAAAAGAAGGAAAAAACCAAATAACTTTACAGAGAATTTCCTAAGGTAATAAAAGTAGATCAGATAATTTCACATTGCAAATATTAGTGGACTTACCAAGCTTGATAAAAATGAGTATTGTTTTATTTCTGGTATGATAAAGGCATCTTTTACCATCTTCAGTGGTTGAGAAGAGTCAGTCATGATAAATACTTTGGTATCAAGAAACTAATATAACAATAAAAGTTCAACATTCCTTTGTTTTTCTGCTAAACAGTATTTATTTCCTTATCTCTTTTTTTCATTTAGTTGCAGATTGCCAGACACCTCACATGATCAATTAACAAAAACTATCTTAAGACCTAAACTCTTTGGTCATTCTCACATTTATAAGACATGATATGAATACATACTCTGGAAATTTGATTGTCATGAATCCCTTCTTTCTGACAATATCTATAGGTAGCTGACTTGTTTTTACTTGTGGCCATATGCAGATGTAATACACACCACTTTTGCATAGTGTTTCCTGTCGGCTTAACCAAGACTTCTGTGCATTAAAATCAAAATCAATTCCATTCCATTAAATACTTCAGTTTTGACTAAGTATCATTTCCCACGAAGAAACAGTTTGCTGAAAAATTTTTGACAGGTTTTGTTCACAGAAAAAATAAGAACAGATACCTGTTTTGCAGCTGGATTTTTGTTTCTTTTTTTCTTAAGGAACTTACATTTTGACAGTTTCAAGATACTCAATGGAGAAAAAAAATCTCCAAAGAACATTATTTTTCCTTTTAAAAGCCTGTTTGTCAGCATTGTTAGACCAAAGGTATAACAGTGGACAGCTAGGTCATAATATACACTAAGTCATAATGTTATTGCAAATGTAAATTATAAAAAGAGATAAAACGGGGAAAGAGCGTGTATGTCATCTGGAAGTACAGCCAAAAATACTGCTTATCAGCAATTTGATAACAGGTCAGCCAACAGCGCTCACTAGTTCATGACTATTATCTACATGTTTTCCCATTTATTACATGGCAGCTGAGGCAAATTTTCAGCTGGGAATTATAACAGCTGTCTCTGTGGAAAATAAAAGAATGTGACTTTAAATTTCTTTGTGGCATGAAAGAAATGTCAGCTTCATGCTGGAAATGTACAGTGGTACACATTTTTTCTGACCTGAGCACGTTGCATCAATTCACGGTCATGAAAATGTCATTTGTGAATTGGTTTTTTTCCTGCTTTTTAACCAATTTCCAACCTAAGGAAAAAAAAAAACCAACTTTTCTAGCTGTTCAGTGATCATAATATAAATTTAACCTCTTGCACAATGTCTTGAAAGATTTAAAGAATTTAAATTTGCGCTGGTATAGCTTGCCGCTGAATAGATTTTAATAGCAAAGACTAGAAAAAGGAAGGGAGGGAGGAAAGTTGGGAGGGAGGGAAAGTGGGGAGAAGGAAGGCAAATCTATTTCCTATGCTCGTCCTGGGTTCCGCTAGGATAGGGTTAATTTTCACGAGAAACTGGGAGGGGCCACAGCCAGGATAGCTAAACCGAACCAACCAATGGGTTATTTGATACCATATTAATGTCATGACCAGTATATAAAGCAAGGGTACTGCCTGGGGGAAGAGCATGTAATTTGAGTAGTGAAGTGGGCTGGGTGACATCAGTGGTGGGAGCAGTGGGTTCTAGGCCATGAGCAGTTGCATTATATATCACTCGCTTTATATGTTATTTCATTCGTATTATTGTTATTATTGTTGTTTCTTTTCTCTTTTTGTTGTTTTGTCAAAACAGACAGTCTCCTGGCCCTCTTGCCCATCCCACCAGGGTGGCTGGTGGGGAATGAGCAATCGGCCTCATGATGCTTAGTTGCTGACTGGGCCTGAACCACAACACTGCTTTTCTAAATTACATCATTAATTTTCTACATTTGTAGGCTATTTTCTTTTGGAACTATATCCAAGCTCTATCGTTCTAGCTGATTTTTGACCACTGAGATGTTTAATCAATCTAGAGTCATTGAATTATTAGAGATATCTGATCTTTCAATATCTGTTTCCATAATTATTTGTCTATTCTTCCAGCCACTATACCTAAGGAGGATAAGCCCGATATAGGACTAAAAACCTAATCTTATACTAAGTCACTATCCAGTTCTCAACAGTAGGAAAGAAACAAAAATGTCACATTTCATCAAGCTTTAATTTTTCATTCTAATTTTCACAGAGACTCGTCTCTGTATTTTTCTCAGAAGTATAAAGCCCTCCCTACCTTTGATAATCCTTTTATGCTTTTACATTACTATGACAGAGTACAGAGTATTAATTATTAAATACTGCTTATACAGTGCTGTAAATATACACTACTTTGCAAAATTTAAGATAAGCAATGGCTCCATTCCTAATGAGCTTACTATAATTAAATTCATTGTTGAATCTGCATACGAAATGTATATAGGAGTCAAAGCACACTGGAAAAAATCTTTAAACTGGGTAGAGGCTCAGATATGAGTCTAACTTACGAAAATTAAGAATAGCAATTGTAGACTATGATTGAGTATTTACTCATATAATTCATTGGACTTCTTGGCTAAGCATTTGTAAAATACGCGGACAGATATTTGCACGTTGTACGTATTCAGGTGAGCTGAAGAGCTGTGTAATGCTCCATAATACCTAATACTTTTGGATGAATGTGCTGGTTATTTGAAGAACATAATGTTGTGCTTAACATTGTATGCATGTTATTTCAAATCAAGATTCCTTCTACACTCAAACCTTGAATGACACGAGTCTCTTTCCC
>NW_010399439.1:23668-28878 GCF_000710305.1 Buceros rhinoceros silvestris
CTGACCAGATCATACCTCACAGCTGTGGCATAGTTGTGTGTAATGTTTCTTTGTTTGAAAAGTGGAACCTTTCTAGAAACCAGTTTACAAATTATCTGTGTGCCCTTCTGGGACTGTTTGTATTTACAGACAAAAGGAATAGGAAAAGAGGTACAAAGGAACCAAAATAAAAATAAAGAAAAATCTGTATTGCTGAATCATGGTCATAAACTTATATTCAAGAATTTATTAGGTACAGTAATGCACAACTATTAATGAATTTATTGCTTTTCAACATTAAAAGGAAAAAACCCCAACCTATTTCCTATTCCCAAATCCAAATGCATCTCTTCTCAAATACGTGATCACATACTGCTTTTTGGGTTGGCAATCACTCCATTGCAATAATCTCATATATGGGAAGACTTTTATCACAGGCAGATGAGCTACTTCTTAAGGAGGAAGCCAGTGTCTTCTATGCGTTATGCCCAGGAGGTTGCTTGAGGTGAAAAGCTGGACAGTTGTGTGCTCTCTCTGATTTCAAGACATCAGGAGAGTTGATCTACAACTGCTTGCAGGAAAGAATTTGGCTTCCCTTCATATTCTACTCGCTTGTTTTAACAGTCATCCCTCCTTAAATGTCTGCTCTTTGCATGATTCAGGGTTAAAGACAAAGGGCCATAACCCTTTCCACAATAGAAGGAATGGAATGGGGTCTCCTGTCTGATCAACCTCCTCTCTTATCCCAGCTGTATAGATCACCTCATGGGCTGCTCTAGCATGGCGAACCAAACACACTCACCCCGCAGCTACATCAGTAACTGGCTCTATGGCCAGCTTATGGGTTGGGCAGATAAGGGCAAGAAAGATAATTTTTAATCACAAATCACAGCTGTCTTGGACTTGACGTAAATCAGCAAGCTAGGGACGAAAGACTTCATACACATACGCTGTCTACTTTACTATGCATTATGCATTAGCCGAAGTGCCAGAGGGAAAAATCCTAATTGTTGGTTTCATCAGTAAATCTTGGAAACATACATAAACTGGGATATTTAAACACTAACCCTGAAAATACAGGAATCTACTGTCATACTGTTAAGTATTACCTATATAATTTCTGCAAGAACCATACAGCATTTTTATTTCTAGTCAGTTTTATTTATTGGCAGAACTTCTAGATTCTCAGTGTTAAATACAAATTCATGCTTTTCTTGTTTATTTGCAGCATAAGTTTCTCTGCTATAGAACATGACACATACTGTGTGTGGCTTCCATACAACAGATGCTGTAAGGAAACAAAAAAGTATGAATTCATTTTTAATGATGAAAACGCTGAACTAACAGAAAAATACTAGGTACAGAATAAAAATACTGTAATTTTCATTAGCAGTGCCAATTGAAAAATATTTATATCATAAATTCTGGTATAAAGATGGACCCAGTTTTAACAAAATTTTATTTTCAATTGGCTTAAGTATGTTTTAAACTGTTTCACTTGACTCTCTAGGATTTTTGAATATTGACTGTGTGACAATATTTAATTCTTTATTATCTCAGGAATTTACAGTATAATATACTCCAAATCCCACACATTTACTTAAAGCAACTAAGGTCTGACGTATTTAGACTATCAAATTTGTGCAGTCTTTCTGAGAAATTATTTTCTCAGAGTGGACATTTTTGTGTCAAATAATTTCCTGTTCCCTCATTGCCGTTTTTATTACTTATATTTCACAAGCATTGATGTTGATCTCCTTGAACACCTATTTTGAATCTCTTGCACAGAACTCATTCTGCTGCCTAAAAGACTTATAACTCATTCGGATTGCCACGTCTTCTCACAGTGTCAGGCAAACTGGTGGGGCCAGTGATGTTTTAATTGTTGATGGCCAGCACTAACATAATCTAAGTTGTCTTTCCGTATTTTCAGAATGGCCACTATGAACCAATAGTCACATTACCGCCAGCCTCTTTAAGACAAAGAGAGGTGAAAAATGCTTATGTTTTCATTTTTTCATGAACTGATTGATCAGCTGGAGGAGTGGCAGAAAAAGTCCATTCAACGTTTCCTGATTCATCAAATCACGACAGGCTTTTTCAAATGAAAGCAGAGATAGTTTATCTCTTTTCAGTACGAGATCTTCATGTGAACTTGACAGGGAGCATCATCACATTTCATTTCTGAAGGTTTAGATAAATTATATTATCTGACACTTCACCAAAGCTTTCTTTATATAAATAATTTTTTTTCCTAGGTTATCATTATTCAGCCTGGTTTGAAGAAAATTCCTGTGTGAAAGGGAGGGTGAAAAAAGTTATATTTTTAAAAAATAGAATGTGTTGTTTAACATGTTGTGAGCCATTAATTTCCAAGTGCTGTTACAGCCAAAAGTTTATCAGAAATATTTCTTTCTGTGTATACTTTAGCTGACAAACCTGCTCCTTATGTGTATTGAGCAAGTATTTCCTGCTTTTAACTAATGAAACTCCACAGTAGCTACTGTACATGTGGAATGTGAGCACTAGACCTCAGTTAAGAGCAGAAGGCTCCAAGCATGGGAGTCAAGGGAAGGATGTAATAATTTTTTGTATTCCTGAATGGGTGCTATTGTTGTTTAACTTTCATGAGAGAAAATACTAAGAGATATTTCAAAATTAAAGGATGTTCTCAAAGCCAGATTATTTCCTTTTTTATTACTCATTATTTTTTTTTAAGTATCCCATCCTGATGATAGTTTGTATCTAGTACCAGTGGGTTGCTGAGCTGCTCATCTCCCTTTGGTCCAGTACGTCACAACATCAGGTATGAACAGCTAACTGTACCTCTATGCATATGCCCAGCACAGGGTTCTCACAGGTTCCAAGGAGAGGATGTAAAATTGAGAAAGGTTTTGTTATGCTCTGTGCATTTATGAGAGCGGATTTGCTCAGGAAAGAAATCCAGGGTAATCTGAGTCAAGACCTGAGGAGTTTAGAGGCAAATATAGAATGATAGATTTATCTTACATTATTCTTTATTCTATTAAGCATTCTACTAAATATTTTCACACTGATAACATAAAATCAAAACAAAACAACGAAAAATTAATTAGTAAGCAATAGAGCAGATTTCAGGCTCAGAAGTTTCACTATCTCAAATTCTGAAATTCTTTTAGTACTAGAAACGGAAATGCGCTCATGAGCAGTCCAAATCTCTGGAATTACTGTTCTAAATATTCAGTAAATGCATTTGTGGAAAAAAAAAACTCTGCTGTGGATAAATAATAAGAATGATCAAACTAGATGATATAATTTGTCATCTTCATTGAAAAGTAGATTTTTATAATCTATTTATTATATGCAATATGTAAGCTTTCAAGAAGAACATAAATGAAATGTATACTTTACATATACATATTAGTGTAAGTAAAAATGATACATTTTTCTGTTTCATCAGCCAGAAATTGAATCTTTAAACTTTTGAAGAAACAAAATGAAATACAGCCCTCTCCCTGCACAATCTATACATACATAACAGAACAATAAAATTGAACTTTGATTCTTGTGATCACATCGCACTTGTTTATTTAAAGGTCAACCATCACTCTTAGAAATAAACCCATTAAACTGTTGTGACATAAGAATGTAAATTACAATGCATCTAAATCTGAAGTTATTATTTAAACATCAAATGACACCGAAGACGTGACTAAAAAATAAATAAGATTCATCAGTATTCAGCTGGAAAACCAAGATCAGAGAGTGAGTGAATATAGGGTTTTTGGAGCAGGCTGAAAGAGTTGGACCTGAAAATTTTGAAACTTCTTGAGATTATGGTTTAAAAAAAAACCCTAGTATTTTCTGATATCCTGTTTCCTTTCAAAATATGGATGGTCCTCTGAATATGGCTTGGTAATTTAGGTAGGAAAATTAGATTAAACAAGGTGAAAATATATCTGTATGAAAAGTAACAGTCAGAACAATATATCTGAGTATGAATTAGAAATGTTATTTTATCCTGATTGCTAAGTGGTTATATTCACCATCCTCTTCATTAAAGCAACCTCACTGGAAAAAATGGAAAGGATTATATTCAAAGAGCATGGATAGAACTCATACCTAAAAGCAAGATCAAAAGAAAATCAACTGTCTTAGGAGAAAATGATGAGAGTTTTGGTCTAAGCAACGGCAGTGGATCTGCAGACTGAGTTTGCAAGGCACCAGAGCTCAGACTGGAACAGATGCTAAGACAAGGTGCTTAAATGTGCGAGGGAATGCCGTATATGTCATCAAAATGTGAGATAGTAGCATATGACCTATTTAGTCTAGTGAAACTAAGGCTGAGAGAGGATAAGACTTCTGTCCATAAACCCATCCGGAGAGAGATTTAAGATTTGGGAAGGAAGAAAATCTGTTTAAGTAAAAGGATATATAAAATCATGACTGTGAATACATTTAGACCGAAAATGTAGAAGCACTCAGGAAAGTCAAAGCTCAAAAATGAGTCTATTTAGTAGTTATTGAGAGGAAAGCCTTGTATTCCTGTAAAAGTGCAAAACAAAGGAAACTTACTTTGTTGTGGCAAGGAAAAAACTGTCAAAACACGATGCTGAGACTTGTTGTTTTTCTTTAAATTTTTTAGTGCATTATTTTGGCCATTGAAAAGGTCAGTTGTGATCAGCTGGCTAACACACTTAGCATCACTGACAAAGATGCGAGACTCCGGTCTGGAAAACAGAAAAAGCAGTTTGAGAGCAGTTAGATTATTTAGCAATTTTTCAAATGGCTGGTCTTGATAAAATTTACCAGGGCTTCTTGAAGCGACGAGGTTTTCTTTGAGAACTAAGACAAGTATCTGAGTTACCAAATGCTACTACCAATGTTACTCTGTATTTAAAAGTAGAGTTAATAGAGAGAAGGAAAGCCTGGAAAAGAAAGGCCATGCCTTTGGCTGGCTTACTTTCAGTTCTTGGAAACAGAAAATGTTACAGACAATTACAGACTACTAAAATCACCTGCACTAGTGTCAGCTCTAATATTTGTAGCTGGTGGGGAGTACAGGAGAAAATTTTGTAATAGATGTGTGTGCTTGTGTGAATGTGTGTTGAGTGTGTGTGCGTGCACATAAGGCAGCAAAGATGTAAGAGGCAAACAAAACGGGAACAGTGTAGCTTTCTATCTAGATAATATCCCCAAGGCATGACTCTGAATTTGTTCTAAAAAAAAGGGAAGGGAAGGGAAGGGAAGGG
>NW_010399440.1:0-6779 GCF_000710305.1 Buceros rhinoceros silvestris
GGGGATGGCAGCATCCACAGGTAACACTTGAATAACCATAAGCAAAAGGGTGAATGAGTGAACCTACCAACAGTAAGGAATCCCCAGTCATCAAAACCCCAATCCCCAATCCCCAAAACAAGCAAGAGGAACTAGAGCTCTGTGCCAAGTCTGAGAGACGTCATAGGAATCACAGAAACTTGGTGGGAAGACTCACATAATGGAAAGCCTACAATGGATGAATACAACACTTCAGAAAGATAGGAAGGGAAGAAAGGGAGGTGGAGTTGCACTTGATGTTAAAGAGAAATTTGAGTGTATAGAGGACTCTGGAGACCATGCTAGTTCTACTGAATGAATGCCTTTAGAAAAAGGTAAGTGGGGGTTTCACCAAGAAGGATCTTGTGTTAGGTATCTGTTACCAACCTCCCAGTCAGGATGACGTAGCCAGCAAAACCCTACTTTGGATGCTCAAGGAAGTCTCAGGCCAACAGAACCTGGTCCTCATTGGTTGCTTCAACTATCCAGATATTTGTTAGGAAAAAAAATAAATTGGTGCACAAGCTGTCCGTCAGGTTCCTGGAATGCACTAAGGATGGCTTCCTGCTATAGATGCTGGACATGCTGACTAGGAACAGCACATTGCTAGATTTACTGCTCACAAAACAAGACTTACTTGACAACATAACTACCAACGGTAGCCTTGGATACGATTGGATACAACATTGTGGATTTCAAGATCCTGATGAGCACACTGAAGACCAGTAGCAGGACAAAGTCCCTGAATTTTAGAAGAGCCAACTTCAATATACTCATATTCCAACTGCAAGGGATTCCACAGAAAGCATTCGTGGAGGGCAAAGGTGCTTTTGAGTCTTGGGAGTTATTCAAGAGCATCCACTGAAAGCACACAAATGGTCCATCCTCAAGAAAGGGAAAGGAAGAAGGCTGAACAAAAGATCACTCTGGCTTAACAATGAGATTTAGGTGTAATTAAAAGCAAAAAAAGAAGCATATTGATTATGGAAAGGCAGCCAAATAGCCATTGAGGACTACGGGGATCTTGCTAGGGCATGTAGAGATGCAGTTAGGAGGGCTCAGCTAGAACTGGAATTGGCCAAAAATATCAAGTACAACAAGAAAGGGTTCTTAAGATCTGTGAGCAGTAAGCAGAAGAACAGGAAAGGCAAGGCCCATTACAGAACCGGGCAGGGAAAACAGTCATTAACAACACCTTTTGCAAGGGCTCAACCCCCATAAATCCATAGGTCTAGTCGGAATCCACCCCAGCGTGGTCAGAGAAGTGGCTGACATTGCTGCAAGTAGTTTGTCTATAATATTTGAAAGTCATGGAGATCAGGGGATGTTTGTCGTGACTGGAAGAGGGGACATGTCATACCCGTCTACAGGAAGGGACCAAAAGAGAACCCAGGAAACTAGAGGCCCATTGCTTTTGATTCCCTGGGAAAGTGATGGAATGACTCCTCCTAGAAACTATTACAAACCAAAGGAAGCAGGTGATACGGAAAAAACAGCACAAAGGCAAATCACCTAACTAATCTGATCACCTTCTACAACAATATAACATCTTCTGTCAAACTGGGGAGAGCAGCAGCTGTTGTTTACCCGGATTTCAGCAAAACTTTTGACACTGTTTCATACAGCTGCCTTCTGAACCAACTGGCAAGATATGGATTGGATGTGTGATACGTGAGATGGGTAGGAAATTCGCTAATGGTGCTCTCAAAGAGTGGTGATGAATGGTTTCTACTTAGGTGGACTGAAGATTTCTTACAGGATACATGGGAAGTACTCTAACAGCAGCCTTCCAGTCGTTAAAGGGAGCCTACAGGAAAGATGGAGAGAACCTCTTTATCAGGGATTGTAGTAACAGGACGAGGGGTAATGGTTTTAAACTGAAAGAGGGTAGATTTAGATTAGATACAAAGCAGAAATTCTTTGCTGTGAGGGTGGTCTCCCAGAAGAAGCTGTGGATGCCTCCTTTCTGGAAGTGTTTAAGGCCAGGTTGGATGGGGCTTTGAACAACCTGATAGTGGAAGGTGTCCCTGCCGTGGACAGGTTTGGAACTAGATGATCTTGGAGGTCCCTTCCAACTCACACCATTCCATGGTTCTGTGATACAAAGATCTGTATCTGACTCCTCTGAGGACACGCTCATCTGAGATAAAACCAGAAGAGTCTCTAAGCAGTGTACTGGGAACTAAACAATCCAGGCGAGGTTTCCATAGCCACATCTTTGCCAAATATATGGTAATACATACAAAACTCAAACAGACGTTTGTGCAAACTATAGATTTACAGTAATCACCGTTTCTGTACGCTGGCTGAAATAGCAGTATGTAGTCTGCATACAGATTTGTCAAAGATTGCAGAGGACGGTTTTACCCCTGAGGCAAATTCAGCAGCCAAGGGAGTTACATCAGATCTTAATGTGGCTTTTATTTTATATATACATTGAGTCATAAACACACACACACTTACACAAAAGTAAGAACTCTTTCCTTTCCATTTGTTCATGATGTGCAGGCAGCACAGCATGAGAGCATGCCTTTTTTGACTGCAGACCTGAGCAGCAACAAATCATGTCATTCCTAGCATCATCTCAGACCTTGTTTAATGGAGAGATTGTCAGTGACAAGCCACCAAGGAGCTGGCAGAGGCACAGCTGCAGGTAATAGGGCCACAGCCCCCAGCCTCAGCATTTCTGTTCTGCTTTCTCTTGCACAGTGATCTATGAAGGCAAAGTGTGTCCATACCCTGGAAAATGTGAGATTTGCATTTATTATGCCTAGATGACTTCAAGATCAGAAATCTTCATTGCTAAATGCAGCTGTTTTCCAGGTGGGGTGGGAAAGACACAGAGAGTTACTTGATGGGCCATGGGTGCTCACCATCAGTACTCCATTTCTCTTGCAGCCTTAGCCTGGACCCCTCTGGGCTCTGTACTCCCTGTAGTTGTGCTTTCTGCGCATTGAAAAGCTCTGTCACCACCATATATATGGCAGAAAAACATGCACAGGTACACAATGGTGAGATAAATCACTTTCTATACCGTCATCACGTTTAGAGTAAAGGGAGAGATGGAGTCAGAGCAAGCTAAAATGTGATTTGCAGACTGAAAGTCCTTCAGGAAGTGGCAGCAATTGAAGAAATTGCCCCAACAGGTGGGTCTTGATTTGTGTCTGTGTTTTACAGTCTTTCTGTTTTATCCAATGGCTCCTACCATTTTCCTCTGCAGCATGTGTTACGGATGGTTGCCAGACAAATGGTTGATCTGCTGCAACAAAGCAAGTCCTACATGGTTTTGAAGGAAGGAAAATCTACGGTACCAAAGGGCTCGCAGCTAACTATGTATGTGTTTTCTTCCTGCTTTGATGAGCTACCCTCACAGACTGTAATTAGAGAGCTGAAAACAGAAGACCTGCTCAGTTTTCATCATGTGAATATGTATGGTCACATTGTGCACACAGTGGGCAGGCTAACAGGACAGCTTACAGCCTCGGCCATCCCTAGAGGAGCAGAGTATGGTACTGCTTAGAGGATGACCTGGGCTTACTGCATTCCACAAGGACCAGCTGCCAAGAGGATGAGACAAGATACATAAAGCAAGTGGTCTGCAAGAGAAGAGCTACTGGTTAATGTAGTGATAGCCTCTGTTCCCTCCACTTGCACATTTATTCTGGAGGTATTCTCTTCTCTTTGGCGTAATTTTTCGGTTTTCTGTTACCCTTCAGAAGTCACGAGCTGTCCTTGCTTCTGGCTCAGTCTGTGAGAGAGATCCACTGAAAGCTTGCAAAGTCTAGAGAGCAGTGAGGTTCCTCTTGAACCAAATGAAATACTACATTTATACAAGAAAACACCTTCATATTTGCTAGCTGAGGCTTTCTTTGGTTCTGTTTTCTCACAACATGCATGAAGAGGCAGATCATGTCTTGCAAGAGCCATAAAATCTCCTGTGCACTTTGGTGCCAATTCCTGTAGGAACCATTCCGCTTTTGGAAACTTACCAGAACCATGGTGAAACTCTGCATAGGTACAAAATATTTGCCATTCTGGATCTTTATTTACTTTGTGGTAGCCAATTTCAAATGCTCCAGGAGTAAGTTCTTACCATGAAGCATCCTATCTGGGACATGGGTGTTTCATTTTGGTTTTTTTTTTCGGACAATGGGATTTAACATAAGACTTGAATTATATTGCTAACAGAAGTGAAAATTTCTGAACTACATCTTTGAGTTAGAAAGAAAACCCTTTTACTAAGTAATATTAATCACCTCAAAAAGAGAGCTCCAAGTCGGTTCATATACTGTATATTAACCTTCCTTTGTGTCACAGTGCTTTAATGTTAGGATCATCCTACTTAGTACAGTACAGTCGGGCATGGCTTTGTCAGTAGTTGCAGGAGCTACTCTTGACCTCAGTATTTTGAATGTTGACAGTTGAAAGACATGTACTGAAAAGAAGTCTTAATTTATCTGCAGATGGATTGGTGTGATATTCTTCTTGGGTCAAAAGGGTCCTGGAGAGGCACTACAAGGGTCTTTCTAGCTTCCTGAGAAACAATCATATTATTTGCTCACTCAGACACTTAGGTTTATAGCTCAGCATTTAGACTGATCACACGTAGTGTGACACTGAGTTCATAAACTAAGAATTATTATAACCTCATGTGAGGTTTTCAGTCAGAATCGTCACACAGAGAATATAATTTTGCAGTGAGGTAATTAATACTAATTATTGTTTCTATACACTAGGAATAGTCCCTGTTGTTTTTAACTGTTTACGAACAGAGCATACAGCGAAGAAAATTGACCACAGAGAGGTGAAAAGGAACCTGCAGTGCAGGGCTATCACGTGGTGAAAGGCGTCAATAACACAGAGGTTGTATGATGTCTGTCTTAAGTCATCCATGATGTTCTTTCCCCTTATGTGCACTTAAGAAGAGATGGAGGACTGCCAGAGGAACACTGTTTTGCCCCAATATTGACCTTTGTGCTTGCACTACAGCAGTACTAGAGAAAAAGGTAGTGGCTCCAGCAATAAATCGGAAACATACAATGAAGACAAGAACCCACACTCTGTAAACCTCTGCAACAAAGCTATAGTAAAAACTCTTGTTAAACCCAAAGCTATACAATAATAAAAAGGTACTTACCACCATCCTGGTGTGAGAAACTCTGTGAAAGAAAAAATAAGATGTTCGGTTAAACCTTTTCTATTTTGGGTATGATTTGCATGAAGTCTTCATTTTTATGCTAGTGTGCTTTTATGGTTCTCTGTAATTTTTAAATGAGTAACTGGGGATGTGGATCCTCACATTTAGGTGTAATTAGAGGCTGAGGGAGAGGGACATGGTGTAACTAAAAGGAGAACACTGCCATTTGTTGCAGGCTTTAATGTTCACAAGCAGCATTTGTGGCAAATGCCGCTATCTCTGGGTGCCACTGGGAGCAGGGAAGTTTGAGATGCCTTTCAAGATCCTTCTGACATCTTTCAGTGGAGCCAAAGCTGACATTGTTTCCCTGTAGATAAACTAGTGAGATAGTCTCTGAAACCCCTCTTCAAAAAAAACTGGAGTAGAAAGGGGAAATGCAAATAACCCAGCCCAAAGAGATCTGACGCCTCTATGTAATTAATAGTCTTGTTGATCCTGGTTTGAGCTATGTGCTCTGCAACTGTCCTCAATCTTCCCATAAGTTTCCCATGTAATTAGTAAATTTATGAATTATAACTGCTGCTTTCAAAGTGCTGCTTTCAATCTGTGCGCAAGTGTCTTTTTTTTTTTTCCAATACCTTTTGCACGTCGTCGAAGGATTTCTCAGTTTCCTTTAGTTTCTCCAAAATGATTTGTTCTTTGGCAGATATTTGGGATTCCTCACTTTCTAATTTCTGTATTTCTTGTTCCAGCCTGTGGAAGACATACAGACATGCACATACACAGAAAAATAAAACAGGTAAAAGTTACTTCAATGAGCCACAGTTTTTCTGGTATTAATTAGTATTTCAAACATCATCAGTAAAAATCTTAACGTCTGTTGTTCACAACTGCTTTCCTAGCACATGAAAGGCACAAGAAATATTTGTAAAATGGACAGGTTTATTCAGAAGAAAACCAGAAAGTCTCTTGTTAACCACTTCTATGAAAGCATGCATGGAGTCACTAAAAAAATGCCTTGGTATCCCTTCACCCCAATTCCTGTAACAGCTCTCAGGTATGCACTTTCATTCCAGAAGTCAGCACAGGATATAACCATCACGGTGCAGTAATAACAGAGGAATAGGTGACTGCCAGTGCTTCTGTACTCCAGACAATGAAACTGGAAATAGTTGTTGGAAGCTGGCAGTCAGCCAGGTGGGTTAGGAGTTTCTCTTGAATCAGTACTCTGCCCACTCCCAACAATAAGCCTTTGGGATATCCAGCTGTGCTTTCTATTGTTGCTGCATAATACTGGGGACCCCAGAGGCTTCACGTAATAAAATACACAGACTGCTCAGAAAATAAACTTATTTTACTAGGCCGTAAGCATTCAGCACTCTTGTTTCTCTTGTCAAGACTTAATGACACTCACTCCTTAAGATGTGTTGATTGTGATCTGGGATGTGCTTTCATCAGGGTTAGATTCTCCATTACTTTAACTCAAAGCTACTTTTATTGACACGATTTATGCAGGTGCAGGAATATTCCGTTGTTCTCACTCTTTTTATGTACACCACCATTATTTTTTCAGTTTTGACACCCTCTCCACCCCCCATCCCCCCCCCCCCCACAACACCCAACA
>NW_010399440.1:6838-10028 GCF_000710305.1 Buceros rhinoceros silvestris
CCCCCCCCCCCCCCCCCCCCCAAAAAACCCAAACAACCAAACCCAAACCCAACCCATCTGTAATATGAGCTAAGATGAACACTTTGAGCACGGATAGTTATCTAAAACTCCCTTTATCTACACAAAGCGCTGTAGCTGCTCACAGCTTGTTGGACGGTATTTTTTTTAATGTGACAGATCAGCATTATCCTGTACTTTCCTTACGCATGGCAGCTTGCTCCTGCCTTTCTGCCACCCCTTCTCACGTGAAGGATAATGGCACTGATCCAAGCTAATGGGACATATTTTTGCTCATTCCCAGCCCTGCTCAGCATAGGACTTCATTAATGCTTGTTTGATCACAAGGCAGAGGGCGAGCAGAAGGTGGCGGTGAGCAGGCATGGAGAGGGAGGGAGGGATTGCTCCTTTCAGGGGCTTGACAGCTTGAATTGCTTGTGAAAATTGTGTGTCTAAATATAGATGCAGGGGTCCAACTGCAGGCACCCATCTAAGAAATATTTCTTCGCTTTCTAATTGTGCAAGTATGGAAGATGTGTGGCATTTGCTGATAATGCTTTTCATTAGAGAGAGGCAAAAATGTCACAGCTTTAAGTTGTTGAAGAATGGAAAGAGGCAGATTTTGCTCTTCTGAACTATGTGAATACTTCAATAGCCTCAAATTCATTGTGGTTTGTGGAACCACCATTTTTCTCTCAAAGGCAACCCTCATTGCCAAGTTGAAATAGCAGTAATTGTGACCTTAAAACGAACTGTTGGAAGTACCGCTCCAATCCACTTAATGCTTTCTCCAAATTAATATAAAAACTGAATGAAAAATATTCTTCAATAAAATATTTTTGTGCTGCTGAAATTGAACAACTTGACACAGGACGAATTTGCCCCCTCATGTTGTGATTCAGGGAGAAAGCTTTCAAAAAACACCCTTTCATCTTGAATTTTCTTCGCAGGAAAATTTTTTCAATACTTGGTGAAGTGAAAAAAATAATTTGTTACTGAGGTCAGCTGTTGCCATGCTTCTGCTTAGTGAAGTTAGAAGTCAACAAGAAGGTGGTTTATTTTCTTTCTCTATCCCTGGTAATGATTAGTAGATCCACATACATTTACACTTTGCTAATAGAGACATCTGAAATATTCTGCTGTGCTGTCTGGTGAAATCATATTGTGGAGCTGGGGGAGTCAGGATTTACTAGTATGCTTCTTTTTTTCCTAAGTGAATCACTAAGCAACATTTTCAGAATACATATTCTGTACCTTTTGCTTGCTGTATGATCCAGGAAGTCTGGAAAAAGGGAGTGCATAGAAATCAGCAACAACAAAACACAGAGGAAGAAAGAAGTCCTTTTTCTTTCAAACGAACTGGACGTAAGTTACTAACTGATGACAATGAAAACACTGTAAGTGTATGTAGTGTGAGGCAACTCATTTGACGTAAGGTTATAACCAAGTAGACTCCTTGTAACCTGGGATGATTAAAAGTGCGCCATTTTTTGTGCACCATCTCAAAATTGTAGAACGTTTGTCATGAATTGCCTGTTCTTCTAGAGGAAGTTTGTTTCTAATGTTTGCACATATGCACTTCTACATGCACACCCAGTAATTTATTTTATTTCTGTTTACTTACTTTCTAGCTAATTGCTTTTCTGTTTTTACTCGGTTTTGTCTCTTTTATCCTCCTTTCCTGGTTCACTTCCTCAGATTCTGCTTCCTTTGTGCCAGCCTAACCTCACCATTAAATGAATTGGGCAGATGATTAGGTTATCCTATTTTGAGAAGACATTTTTCGAGTTTTTGTTTGTGGGGTTTTTTTTTAATCCCTTCTTCAGCTCCTTTTTGAAGTGATATTAACAACAACTTACTGAAGGGGAGAGGGTTTCCTGTGTGACACTGACTATAAATGCCTGCAAACTCCTCCCACAGGTATAAATTGCCCCTTTTCCACTGCAATCAGTGCAGGCAGACTGAGAGTCTCCCAGGCTCTGCAAAGAATGGGTCTGAATTCCTAATCGTGGCAGGAAAAATATGGATCATGCAGCCAGAATGGACCTCCTACATAGCACAAGGGTCATATACCAAGCATTAATATTCACAGGAGGTTGCTTTACACCTTTTTGCCCAGTTTTATACCACTCTTGTGTGTACTCTCTAGGCTCTCTTGTCATTGCCTCTAGGCTGAGGTAATGCTGCTGAGGTGCTGACATAACAGAAATACTCAAGGGCACAGTTTCCATCTGAGTTGTTGTATACATTCAGTAATAAATCACTTGGGTAACACAGACCTCACTGAAAAATTTGGACCTAGAGTCTTCACTACTTCCTTTGGGCTACCTTTTTTACACAGGGACCAACAACACGAAAATTGAAATCATAATGCAAACTGAAGGCTTGTTCACATGCTTTATTTTTTTAGTGAGCTTTGTATTACCAGAATTGCTGATAAGAACTGCCTGCTTTTTTGGTAACAAGATACAACAGAGACATGCAAATTTGGTCTAAAACCCAAAATGCATTAATATAACATCTGTTTCAAGCACCATGCTATATAATTGTTTGAACAGTAATAAACTGATTCAGAGTGCACGTGTACATATGCAAACTGCTTACATTCTTCCTGTGTAAACCTGTTAAATATTGACTGAAATCCTTTTCTTCTAGCCCAGTTTAAAAAGGATGTACCTTGTCATTTGACAGCTGGCAAGGAAACCTTGTAATTCCCTTGTTCCTGGTAACTTAGCAGATTTCAGGCCGGCATTTGAAAGACAGCCACAATGGTAAAGTCAGTTAAATAATCAACTACAGTATCTGGAGTTCTATAGGGAAAAAAAAAGAAAGCAAGCAGAGATCCAGATGAGGCAGAAGTGGTGAAGGCAGACTGCTAGTATCGCTGTCTATTGGCCCCAAACAGTTATCTGAGCACTGGGATTTGCTAAACCATTTACATAAGAAGAAAAAAAATGGGTGAAGGAGTTGCTTTGGCATGGGCATGTTTTTTCAGCGGATGTACACAGGGCCCTAGATCCACAGCTACAACAGAAACAAACGGGAGATTTTGCCACTCAGGAAGCCAGGCCTGCCTTGTTGCTAGTCTGTCTGTTCTGCAGCTTTCTTTAATGGACAGTTGCCATAAACACCTGAGTGTATAACAGGATTCGTAGTGGGACTGAGAAGAGCTGTCCACGTAAGATAGGTGACA
>NW_010399440.1:10171-15077 GCF_000710305.1 Buceros rhinoceros silvestris
AAACAGTGCTGTCCTGCTGTGAAGGGGAAGAAACCATGAACAGCAGAAGCGACGCTGTATATTGGACCAGATTTTGCTGTCGTTTGGGAGCACCTTGATTTCTCGGTTAGGAAAATTACAGGCTCATAGGATAATTCAGCCTGGAAGTGGCCTTGGTGGATCTCTAGTCCAACCTCCTGCTCAGAGCAGGGTCAGCTGTGGATGCTCATGGCTTCTTCCAGTTAGGGCTTAAAACTTCCCAATGATGGGGGGAAAAAATAAATTTTTAAGGCTGCTCCTCGACTTTCTCATAGTCTGTAGCTATCAGATGTCATGCCCTGCAAACTTCAGATTTGAACTGTTTAGTACTGCAGGGGAAGGGGATGCACCAGACTGCTAAAGGAAGTCTGGTCTGTGTGTTTGGTGGGATTTTGACCTAATCCAGTGACCACATGAGTGTAGGCAAGACAGTCAGTGCAGTTTCTGAGAGGACTGGAGGCAGAAGCAGCAAATGAACCCTCCTGCAGATATGCTGGTATCAGAGTCCAGAGGAGCTGTCAGGAAGCACAGAAGACCTTAATTTAGGTGATGAAAAGGGAAGCTAAGAAGGGAGATCTAACAGGTGAAGAGGCAGAAGGAGAAGTTTGTTGTGTACATGTGCATTTACATTCAGCTCTCAGTACGCAGCAAACATCATGTTTGGACATAGGGCTTTGTTTTGTGCTCCAGACTGAAGGTGATGAATGCACTTTCTCTAGGTTTTCCTCTGTTTCCCATGCTAAGATGTTGAAACTCACAGACTTGGGCTGTCCTTTTCCTCTCTGCTGAAAGACAGAGGCTGTTCTGGCTCAAGGTGACTTTACTTGGACCCTGGGAGTGACCTAGAGCAGGATCCTGCAAGGCACTCACACAGCTGGTGCAGTCACACTGCTTTGCAACGGGAACCCACAAATCCAACGTAAGCAGAACTATGCTTGAAGAAAACAGCCTCCTCTGTCAGGCTAATTAACTCTGGCAGACACGAGATTTCTAGAGATACCTACATTTGGCTCAGCAGTGTTTTGTTTTTTGGGGTGGGATGGTAACAACATTATAAGCCGGGAGAACAGCTGCAGGTTTTGCTGGACCAATTTCTTTAGCCTACTCTGCATGCTGGCTTGCATCTGAGACATACTCATTTCTGCAGTGAAGACAGGAATGTAATAGAAGTTATGTCTGCACCACACACTGACATGTCAGTGGAAAAAAGAACATTCATCAGTCCTTGTGAGGAAAATATACAAGTATTCAGAACTTAAGAGGAAAACTGGAAAGACCTAATCAGAGTAAACACTTGAAGGGAAAAGGTGAAAGATGCATACGTAGAGTGGGGAATAGCTCAGCTGTAAAGTGATTATTTTGCTATTGTTTGACTGATGCCCTAAATAACCTTGATATAAAAGGCACAAAGAAGACACGGGCCTGTATATTGGTAATTAGGACCAGGTTTCTCACAGCTGAACATCCTGAGGTGTTACAGCTGGTATTAAAATGGCAGATTCACGAGAGAGAACTACCGCAAATGCCTCTGATGCTTGCTGAACAGAAAGTTAAATACCAAGTTTAAGGATACTTGGGCTTGTCCATCAGGATGAAATTGATCTCTGCTCAAACTCTGCGACTGTCTCAAGGATTCTGCCCTCAAAAAGCTTTTGACCACACAGCAAAACCAGAAACTGAAACTTAATGTGCAGGGTCTACCCTTCTGTGAGCACAGAGCCATGTGCCTTTTTCACAGTGCAAAAGCGCACTGGCAAAAATGCTCCAACCCATGGGCCTCTCATTCCAACTTCTTGGTCACTGTAAGATTTTTAGAGCAGCAGAGTACCTGTTAGCTCACCTAGATTCAGAATAATCTTGGAAAATGAACTTGCAAGGGAAAGTGAAAGGGTCCCCCCTGCAAGATGTGTAAGTGAGTCGTGCATTTAGGCTCTTTAAACCAGCACAATTGGAAAGATATGGAGAACTGTACCCTAAATCCCAGCCAAGGACCCTAGCCCTTGATGCGCTTCCTATATCCATATCAGCGGCCAAGCATGAGCAACCTGGCTGTAAACCAACATGCCTAAGAAACTGGAGCTGAAACCTACATGCCACAGTCATGAACAATGTCCTTTATCTGCTGCACGAAAGGGGGAAATCACTGACTAATACTTGATTGAGTTTCCACACTGGCTTAGTTTTCTTAGGAAACACCAATGGTTGTGACAAAGCCAGCTGGACCACTTGCAGATGTCGCCGTATATCGACACACAGCCAGTGTTGATGGCAAAAAACCTGCTTGATTTCAGGTCTCTTGGAGGATCTGAAATGGGATTCCAGAGCTGAGTAATTCAATGCCTCTTGGTTTAATATTTGTGCAGAGCTCATCCCTTTAAATGGCTCACCCTCAAAGAAGAAAGCTGGCAGTGCACATCTTATGATTTCCAAAAGGCTGTTGTTTACAGAGTGCAGCTGATAATCACGAGTAGCAAACTTAATTAGCATATCTGAAAAGGCAAAACCTCTGTGACTTGAAAGACTGAATACATTATCACCAATCAATGCTTAGAAATGGGATTCAGGCATGATGCTGAATGAAGCCTCTGGTAATCTGTATGAATTTTCCTGAATACACAGGAAGGGAAACTATTCCCTTCACCAAGAAAAAGTTGCATACCAGTACCAGATGATGAACTTTGAAAGAGAGGAAAAACTTTCTGTAATACGCTTTCCTGTTGGAAGTAAATATGTATACACACATGCATACAAAGAGAGCTGTATATTGATATTTTGCATCAGCTTTGTTTAGGACCACGTTAATTCCTGCCAGGTTAGACAAATCAAGGCCAACAAGTCAAGCACTGGCCACAGGATTTCTTGAGCTAAACATGATGTGATATAAAACCCAGTAGTCATTACCTTGAGTTAGTTAGTAAAACGTTGCAACACTGTGTATTAGTTTTTGTTTGTGGTTTGCCTGATGCAGCGTTAAATCTTCTCTAGCATGGGGATGTTCAGCATTCTCTGGGGTGACTCTTCCTCCAGCTGGAACTGTTATTTCATGACCTGCTTTTTCTCTGTTTTAGAAGAATATTATCTCATTCCGGTATCACCTTCTTGTACCCCCTTAACACACTTCTTGCCCCCACAGAATTTAGAGGTTACACTTGTCTGTGGACTTTTATGCATGTGAGCCTTCCAGGACCAAATTCTTCCAGTCTTCTTCAAACAGGAGGTATCTCCAGCCTGGGTGAGATTGCAACCTCAAAACCTTCCCACTGTCACAGACAGATGACAGTATATCACTTGACTGAAAATCAGTAAATCACTATGCTTTGGGTGCTTGTCCTTACAGCAGAGGAGCACAGGGCTCCATCTCCCTCCTTTGGGAAATGGAGGGGAAAAAAGAGTAAAAAAAAAAAAGCCCTGGTCTGAATCCAGTCCCCTGGCCATTGGTGAAAAAGGTGAAAGAGTGAAGAGCCCAATTATTTTCTCCCAGTCTGGTTATACCAGAGTGTTTGGGTATGAAAGCTCCCATTCATACTCCTCAGACAGGACCAGGATCTAGGCAGGACTTGGCAGATGTGACCAAATCCCTTTATTTCCTTGACCAGCCAAGTAAAGACCCTGAAAGCTTAATCTGCTCTGGCAGGGTCTACTTTTTCAATCATCCAGCTCTTGGAGCACACGTGGTTAAAAATGGCACAAATGTCCCAAATCTGTAAGATGAACACGGATACTCAGGCTGCTTCTGGTGAAGCTGGGTTTTGTCTCTCCTCTTCACCATTGCTATTATTTACTTCTTCCTTCCCAGCCCAGAGAGAGGGCAAGCCTCCTGCCTCTGGAGTCTCTTGGTCCAGTGTCCAAAACATTACACAACTGATATAAAAAGCTCCACAAAACCAGACTTGCAGCTCTCTGTGTACGGACAGACAGGGCATTGCACCAAACAACGTACAAAACTTACACTTTGAGTACAGCGATGCATCATCTGTAGTTCATTGTTTGGTACCCGCTGAGATACAGCAGGAGAAAGGCAGTGAAGATAAAATAGTCATCTGAGAGAGGACAAGTGCGCTGTACTTTGTAACTGGAAGGTGAAGGCGCAAAGACCCAGGAAAGACAATGAACCCTTCAGAAACTTGTTTGCTTTCCCATGGCTTTAACTAAACTTGGCAGGACAAGCACCATGAGATTTGTCTCTGGGATGCCTGAGGGCACACAAGAGTACAAGAACATGCCCATATGGCTTTCTGTCATGAAGTCCTCTCCCACACTGTGCTTTGCTCCTACCGTTGAGGTGTACTTCAGGAGACTGGCTGGGAATAGGTTCCAGAAAGGCCACAATGATTATAGTGGGACCTGGGCTTGGAAATCATGTGTGGCAAGACATGGCCCAGGCAAAGGAGGGTTGCACGTGCAATTCCCCACGTATAAAAGCATCAAGTCCCCACATATGGCAGCATGCATCCAGAGACTAGAAAAGCAACACAGGTGCGACCAGCCCTGTGAAAAAGTTTGCTGGCACATTGCAGCTATGTACGTGAAGACTGATTTAGGTTTAGCAACAGATGTCAGCAGTTCAGCTGTACAGTGGACAGTGTGTTATTTTTATCTTGGGAAAGGTCCAAGAAATAGAGTGATAGCAAGGAGGGGATGACTGTTCTTCCACAGTGCAGCAGCACTGTCTACTGCAGCGCTACCCAGGGTTAGCATGGATGTACGATCGAAGTTAATGTGTGACCCTATGCAGCACCCATACAAGCAGCTCCTAAGGAAGGAGGATGTTTTTGTGCAATTGCTATACAGACCAGTATACTGGTGATACACATTTGGTTACCTAGCAGCATTTACAGGGAAAGAAGGAAGCCTGGAAAATGTTGTGAGTCTTTTTTTAATTAGGGAA